>NC_079134.1:39795537-40096446 GCF_945859705.1 Episyrphus balteatus
AATAACGAATAAAAAACTTGTGGCCCGGTAAATGGGTAGAGAGATGGTTGGAACTCAAGGAACGCGTGTGCGTGCTGCCTCTATGTTACCTCAATATCAACATGACGACGGACGATTCAAACGACAACCACCGCACCGTCAACTTTGTATCATTGTCGCTAATCTAATAGTTGGGTGCGCATCCCTCAAGGGGTGGCTCAGTTTTTTTTATCGAAGATAGATTTCTGGTTTTAGTTTCATTTTTTATGTGTATTTGAAAGTCATAGAACGATAGGGGTAAGTTAGAGGGTTATACGCGTGCCTTGCGGCAATTTGATAATGATTGCTGAAATGATAACGCGATGATGATGACAATTCGAATAAGGAGGAAGTTAGGACGATGATAACGATGGATGATGGCCGCGTTTCAAATTAATTGTCATACGAAATGAGAACGTTTAGGAAGCGTTTAGTGGGAACGGCTTTGCGCTTAGAAGAAACCATAGAAGTGAAAGGATAATGAGGATATTGAATTTCCATTAAATTAAGTTTGTTTTTACTCGTTAAGTGTAATCTACATTTTGTTTTGTTTATGTGGGTCATTTTGGGAAAATTTAAGGCGTGTGTTACACGCTAAAGAAAGCGAGAATTTTATATATAGTGATAATTTTTTTTTTTTTTTTGTTATTAAAATTTAATCAACTTTAAACTAAAATTTATTTTATTTTGCTCGTTTTTTTTCTGTGAAATCACCCACATAGTTGATTTTTTTCAGGCCTAAGATCCTTTTCAGAAGAAGAAATTGTTTAAATTATAAAAATAAATGCTTATAAAAAGAATACTTACAGCAGAGGTTTACAGACTTTAAATTTCGATAAATTTGCTTTTTCAAATCCAATTATTCTTTTTTTATAAAAATCTTAAAATGTAACCAATATACCTATAATTATATATATTTCAGCAACTATTTCAACCGATTACCATAGTGAAAGAAACAAAAATACAAAATAAAACAAAAATGTAAATTGCAAGCTACCTTTTAAATGAAGCGCCACTTAAGGATTCATGTGAATCGCGCAGAAAAAAAAAACATCAAATCCCCGCTCAGCATAACGTTAAATAAAAATAACAGAAAGGAAACAACAATAACAAAAAATTAGCAAAAGCAACAATTAAATCTTTCCTTCCATCGATTGAATGTATGTATATAAGCAAACTAATATACAGTTGATGAATAATCCTTCCCGAAGGCGAACAGTGGCAACAAAATTATTATGAAATGGAAAAAATCGATCGAAAAGCATACATCCATGCAAAAGAAGATTGGTTATAGGAAACAGCAATGAATTGGATCTCTATTACGATTTTTTTATAAAACTATTACCTACAAAATTTAAAATCTCAGTTACTTAAAAACGTTCAAAGAAGATTTTGGAATAAAATAAAAACATTTTTTGAATATTTTTTCAATTTCTCCCACTGTCTAATGGCAGCGTTGGATTTTTCGTCCCACAACTCGCCGCCATCCACTGAGATCTCTCTCTCTCCGCACATCATAATAATACGGTTTCGAATTTCGAACCGTGCGATCGTGCCATTGATCGTATTTCATTTTGTCATTGAGTCCACTAATTGATGGTTGCCAATTGGCCAATAATAAATCAACAATTGGTATATCTTTGCAAGTCGAGACTTCTTTTTCAGATTTCCTTGTTTTATTTTTTATTTTTCTTGGACCAAAGTTGGCTAACTACAACAATCGACAAGGATTTTGCAATATAAAATATATTGTGAATCTGAGTTGCGCATGAATTAGCAACTTCAGAAAATGTAAATGCATTTTAAATTTTTTCCAAACGACCATTTTGTCAGCAGATGAAAGGATCTTTGTTGCATAAAGTGTATAATTATGAAATTTAATATTAATTCCCCAATGACATAGCTGAATCTTATGCCTTTTGGGCAAAAATAAAGAAATTCGATGGACATTCCTTCGAGCGATTAATCATATTTTTTCATTTTTCATGAATGAGAAGGTATACAATAACAGGAAAGACCTTAAATCTTCTTATATTCGTGCATATATAATTTTAATGGATATTTCTTGGAATTCAAATTGATTAAGAAATTTATCAATTTTTTGTTGTGCCGTTTTTGTATAGCCAACACGAGGGTTGTGAATGAATTGTTAATAATAGTTTTTTTAATGGGTGTATTGGTTTTTGTTAAAAAAAAATATTTTTCTACAAACATTCAAAAATATCATTATTGTTTTGGAGAAATAAAAGAGGAAGTACCTTTTAACAATGGTAAAATAGTAAAATAAAATATGAACAAAAAAACACCATGAAGTACCTACGGGAATGATATTTATTTTGCGCCCACGGATCAACGATATGCTTATAATTAATAGTCCTTAATGGGCTTTCTAAATATAAAAACGATAGGGGAAATTGCCGTTTTTATAATAAATTAATATTATTAAATACTTTATCCTTTCTCGTTTGCAACTTTTTTGATGTCATTTTTTAGGTGAGTAATTTTTAAACAAAGTTCGAGAAAAATAAATGTAAACGTATAAAAACGGCAAAAATTTCAAAAACAAATTTAAAAAAATTTAAAAAACCAATAAAACTGCGTTTAAAATTGTGTGATAGGTGAAAGCAAAAACTACGAAAATAGCTAATAATTTTAAAAACCGAAATAAAATATAAAAACAATTTTTAACGGGAAATTTTGAATGTAATCTTTTAAAGGAACTATTTTCCAACCAGAATCAACACACATTTTAAAAATAGATGATTTAATTCGAGAGAAAAAAAATTTCATGTAAAAGTTAAAAGGATGCTCAATAAAGTTAAATCAAATTTGTATTTGCTTTAGATCAAAAGATAGAACCTGTTGAGTAATAAAACTTTATTTTACCGTTATCTCAAAATTGTGACTACAAAATAGATTGAAATTTTGCACAGATATAGTCCCGTCTATTATCAATATACAATATAAGTTTCATTTATTTATCTGTTGAAGAAAAAAAAGATAAAAATATAAAACGGTTAAAAAAGGTCAAAAAACTTGGGACAAAAAAACTTGTTTTTCCCGTTGTTCGGTCAATAACCATTTTGTAATACCAATTTTTTGTACATGTATGCGCACAGTCATAGAATACATGTTTTATAAGCTTGAGATTTTTTGAATGCTACAAAAAATTTAAAAAATAAAAACTCACCCGAAAATACCCCAAAATAAGTAGGTGTTTTGCAAAAATTCATATTTCGAAACGCAGAGACTTAAAAAAAAATCCGTATCAGACCCCTAATTTTTTTTTTTTATTATCTTTCGAATGACTTTTTTCAAATTGTCAAAAAAAAATTCCCCTACCTATAATCACTATTTTGTCAAAGGTCTACCTCATGTTTTAGCTTTAGAAAACCATTAATAGCTTGGTTTTGGAATTTTTTAGAATTTTTTCAATACCATTGTCAGTCTTGTAATAAATTTATCTATTGATTAAAAAAAATTCAACTCTTTACATTGTCGAGTTTAGAAAATAGCCAATTTTTTTAAATTTTGTTTTACCCCTATTTACCCTATTAAAAGATGGAATTTTTTAAAATCCTTCAAATGTATTTAAATGTAGGTTATTATCTTTCAAAAAAGCTATAGAAGATTTTTTTATCTTTAATAGTTTATTTTTAATTTTTAATTGAAATTTTTGCCGCACTGCGAAAGTGCGAGAGTGGAATGTTAGAAAATGGCGTCACGTTTTTGTGGTGGCTGCCATATGGTTCATCGATTTATAAGACGTTATCACGTCAAAAATAATATTGTTATGTTATGCTGATTCCAAAGCAAATAAAATAAATGCAATCTGACTTCTGAAGATTTTAGATTTTTTGGGATCAGCATTAAAAAATGCCTTGAAATCATGTATCATTTGTGAATATAATAGATACTAGTGTCTATTATTGCTAATTTTGAAAATCTACTTTCGCGGTTTGACCTTGAAAATCGATCAAAAAAATTTCTATTAGCATTCACTCCTAGGCTTATCCCTTTTTTCGTCTTATTCTCAAGTAGCACAATGGTGTATAAGTTGGTGTAGATTCATTTATTTTGGTGTAAAATTGAGAAAATAAAAGAAAAAATGGTGTAATTCTCTGATTTCTCAAAAAAGATGATACCTGTTTTTTTTTGTGCAAAATTTCAACATTTCTTTTCAGATTCCGTGCCAAAAGTACATCTATATTCAGTTGTTTTTATAATATAGGTACCATTAATGGTGCATAAAATTATTAGATTCAAAAAGCAACCAAAATGGTATATATTTTGTACACTATATACTCTGGTATAGGAAGTACACCCTGTGGAAATAAACTTCCCCAGACCTCATAAGTGGCAGACGCCATATTTTTCAGGAAAAACCAGGAAGAAATGAGATTCGGCTGGCCACCATTAAAAAAAATTAAGACAGCGATTAATAATTTTACTTATGTATATCGACTTAATTATCTCGCATTCTTAGTTTTTTCGATTCGTTTATTAGAAACAGCTTGTAAAAAATGTTAAAACAACAAAAAATATTTTAATTTTTGAAAAAAATGATTTTTAATTAGGTATATCGAAAAAAATCATAAATTTTCGAGACTCTCAATTTTTAGATAGAACCTAAAATCAGTAGAAATAATGTGCTTCGTTCTTAAATAAGGCACTCAAATTCATATTTCTTCATTATTTTGTAAATAAAAATTAATTTTAATTTATTTTATAAGAAATGGTGTAGATAAGTTCAAATCGGTTCAAATTTTAAATAAAATAATTTATTTGTGTATATCTAGACTTCGACATTAGGTAGCTCCTACAATATAATGATAACGATAATGACTCATTTTACAGATAGATAAAAGTGCTATAATTCATTCTTGAAGAATTACCCAAACGAATCAAAAGTTCTTCAGATATTTGAAAAAATGTCATTTTGCCCTCACCTCTTGAGACAATCCCGGACTTTGACCAACTACAAAATTTAATCCAATTAACTCTCGGAATTCGTTTGCATAGGTATCATTTGTTAGATCATTTTATTGTGAATAAGTCTGTCGTTGGTCAATTTTGGTTAAAATAGGTAAAAATGGAGCTTTTAAATAAAAACGGTACCAACCTCTTTTCCAAGACGGCGGCTGCTCCGGAAGTCCTATCATCCCAACAAACTGACTTTTATGATGACGACATACACCACCAAACACATTCCATGAAAAAAAATTTGTCCCGCGAAAAATGCGATTTGATATAGGTACTATTTTGCCTGGGCTAGTGTAGGAAAAAGTTTGTTTGCAAATTTCAAAAACATGAAATCAGTTAAAGCAAAGAGAACTAAAAGTCGTCATAAATCTAGATTCTAGACTAAAACAAATACACTAGACAGTGTAGAGTGAAATTACCAACCTAGTGAACTACCTACCAACATTTTACACAGACTACTCTCAATAATGAACTATATGAGAGTCTAGTTAACTGGGTCTTCTTTTCAAAAATTTAACGAAACAGTTCCAATGCGCTTGTTATTTTCAAATAATTTTCAGACAAATTACTGGTTTATTCCAAATATGGATAAAAACGAGTTCATATGAAAAACTTACAATTAAAGGCAATACTTTTACTACTTTTGTCCAAATGGACCAACTTTCTAATATATTATGTTCGAAAATGTTTATTACCTATAGAAAAAATGTCTGCTCGAAAAAGTGAAAAAGTTCAAACACATTGAACAGACTTTGTTTTTTATAGTAATAACTAGCTGACCCGGCGGACTTCGTTCCGCCTTTCCAAGTATTTGTTTTCAAATTTGTATCCCTGTAATGTGTTAAACTTTTTCCGGTTCACTTGGTTCGGTTGATATGTGAAGCACAAATAACTTGACTACAGCGCAACCTACAGGGTCCAATTATAACACAAAATCTGTCTGGGGCAAACCTTATCACACACACAAAATTTCACAAAAAATATCCAGTCATTCGACCCCAAATACGGATTTTGAATTAAACTTGACAACAGCGCCACCTACCGGGTCCAATTATAACACAATTCCTGTCTCAGATGGACCTTATCGCACACACAAAATTTCACAAAAATCTATTCAGTCTTTCGACCCCAAATACGGAATTTGCATATACATAACTTGACAACAGCGCCACCTACCGGGTCCAATTATAACACAAAACCTGTCTCGGATAGATCTTATCGCACACACAAAATTTCACAAAAATCTGTTCAGTCATTCGACCCCAAATACGGAATTTGCATATGTATAACTTGACAATAGCGCCACCTACTGGGTCCAATTATAAAACAAAACCTGTCTCGGATGGACCTTATCACACCCACCAAATTTCAGAAAAATCTATCAAGTCGTTTAGAAGGAGTAGGGTCACAAACAAACGCACAGGAGAATTATATATATAAGATAGGAAATTGTTAAAAACAATTTGTCTTTTGGTGGAAAAATTTAAAGTAAAAAAATAGCTATTCAAAATTTTTAAAATCTTGGGCTATCAAAAATTCTTTTCATCCCTGTTCTTTATATTTAGCAACGGAGTGCGAAAAAACGTACTGTTAATTTAAACTACTCACAAGCCTACAAGTAACTGGTATACATATAAGCTTATCGGGTTGTAGGCTTAGAACCCATTAAATTTCCTTAAGTCTTATAAGCTTCAGTAGCAGTTGATAGGGTATTCTTAAAGTCATAGATTATTTAGATATGTCTTTCCTATCATCTAACTGTTCACAGACAGGAATGACTGTCTGGTGAAAAAGATTTGATTTTCTAATTGATTCAAATGAATTCCATTCGAACCGTATTCCATTATAAAGATAAGAACTTCAAAACCACCTAAGACTTCCATTCCAACTTCCAAATGCACATTCTAATTGGAGCGCATCATTTTCACCAGACCGCATTGATGAAGAAGTCTCCATAGTTTTGCCTTTTTCTCTTACCAGCAACATGAAGGTGTATGTTAATTACTCCCCACAATTCCAATGATATACTCATTTCTTTTATTTTTCGTGGATATAATTATCCTCCATATGGATAGTTGTTGCTCGTAGGTTTTGTATTTAAAAGACTCTAAAGCTCTCCTCTGTGCATCCGCAATTCCGCATCCGCGTATAGTCATCGTCATCATCATCGTCGCAAAATATTTTCCATGGTCACTGCTCACAGGCCATAAAAAACAGATCGTTCTGTGCTTGCTACCAAGTCCAAAAACACATTCACACACAACAAAAAGTTGAATAAGAACAGTCTGGCCTGGTGTCTGCAGATTTTGGTTACTTTAGTTTCCTGGCAATGGCCCTCTTCAGCTAAAAACGAAAAAAAAATGGAAAAGTTATAGATGAATATCACCAACAACGTCGTCGTCACGAGATGCTTATCGCATGGTGCTCTGCGCACGCGGATTAACAATTTCTTTGAGGCACGCAACATGTGTTCGCGCTTTTTTCCCCACATTCGCGCTGATTCCAACACAGAATGTAGTTGATCCATTGAGCCCGCTGGGTGGCGTGCCTTGACTTGTGCTTCTCTGGTGGTAACTAGATTTTCTATTAGCATCAGCTAGTCGGCCTCGGCCGGACTAGTTAACAGCCCCCCACAATCCGTTCCCGCATCTAATTTGCTTATGCAACCTCCCCCGCTATTTTTAAAGCGGGCAACTTGTTCGGTTTGTGTTCGGATCGCGGCGAACATGAAGGCAATTAAAATCGAATTTTATCTTGGAGATCGCCATTAGTGCTATCATCCGTCCGTCCGGTTGAGCTGCTGCATCTTAAGATGATGACGGGACAAGGCATCAGGGTGGGCAGGCGGCAGCTAAATTGGCAACATTTCGTATGCGCAAAAATTATAATCACTCTCTTTCTCCAGTGCGGTGGTGGTGATGTGAAAATTTCCATGCGTTAAGAATTGAGGCAGAGACTTTCAGAGACTGCTCTTTATTTGAGGCATTTTGTGATATGCGATTGTGATATGATGACGATCATTCTAAGATAATCAAGGATGAGGGCGGGCTGGGGGGTTTGCAATTCAAATTACTTATATCTGTTAAATTCTGTGCGCAATCTTTTTTAAATTGAGTATGGTAATTTACTGGGAGGCATATATGAGAAGCGGTTCTTTGATGAAAACACACAAACACATGGTCAAATAAAAGAGAGAAGTGAAGAGGAAATAAAAATGAATATGAATCGAGCTAATTGAGGTGGATTATGCCGGCTTTTATTAGGGGTTCTTATTACTGTTTTTACTAGGAAGCATTTTAGTTAAATCATTTAATAGTAGTGCGCTAACATGCTGAACATTTTAGAGAATTAGCCATGTGGAAGCGGTAGGCATACTAAAAAATTTTTTATTTAAATATGTTATTTTTTCTACTTTTCATCTTATCTGTGGCCTTCTGTAAAGAGTATAGGTAGGTATTATTACTTTTTGGATTAAAATTTTTTACGATAAAAAATTGTCTGCTTTGAAAAAAAAAATTAATGCAAATGTGTGCATTCCTTTTAATATTCCTCGAATTACTTATTATTAGGTAAATATCATAGTGTTCACTTGGGCGTAAACTTACTATTTTTTTTTTTCTTTTTTTTTCAATGAATATTAATCATTTTAAATTATTTTATAAATTATTCTTTTATAATGATCGTGGTTAAATAAAATAGTTGTATCTTGTTCTTGGTTACATATTACTATTAATTTTCAATCGATGTTTCAAGAGTATGGTTACACTCTTTTTCAGGACTCATTCTTCTTATGACTTTTTATAAGTTCATCAGATATTCGGATATGTATTCGGATTAGATTGTTTTTTCTGATATTTTGGGAACATTGGGTCAAATAATGAAGTCAGTGAGGTTGAAAGTTCATACCCTGAATATTCTGTGTGAGACAATATCCATTAACAGGCAAGCATTCTTGAAGTCAAAAGTAGTGAATCTACATATACAGGGTGTTCCAAAAGTAATGGATCAAACGAAATATGCTGATATGCCAACTAAAGTGCTCTCAAAATTTGGTAACTTGTTCATCCTAAATCCTTGCGGTTTTCGATTAAATGCAGTTCTTGTGAGTTTTCGAAAAATCCCTTTTTTGCAACAGTATTTTGCTTCCTCCGCCCATAATTAACTAAAACATTGTCCAATAATAAGTGACAATTAATTGAACAATTTTTTTTTTTTTCATACTCTATTTTGCTGGAAATTAATTAACAGTTCCAAATTTTTTAAAAACTCAATTTATTACTTTTATTTCAGAGCAACACGCCGAAAAAAATTTGTATGTGTGATTTGTATTTTAAAAATTTATCCCAATATCGAAGTTTTCGAAAAGGTATAAAAGTTTCCAAAGTTGAAGTTAGATCGAAAAATATATTACAATTTGAATCCAACATAATCATTTTTAGCAAAAAAACAAAACCGATTTTCATGGATCTAAACTGGATTTTATGGTTTTTCTCATAGTTTATACTTATAGCCAAAACCGGACGAAATTGAAATGGGACCCCACTGCGGACACCAGCTTTCCAATACAAAAAGAATTATCAAAATTGCTTCACTCAGTCCAAAGTTATGAGGTAACAAACATAAAAAAAATTAATTTTTCTACATTACAAAAAAGTTTTGGTTTATATTCTGAAAGCAAAGTAAATTTATTACTAACGGAACGCACCATTTTTGAATTTACAGAATCTAAGGCGTCTCGAAATATAAACATTTGAAGATCCGATGAGTTTTTTCCAAAAAAAAAAGGTGAATAATTTTTAGCAGCTTTAAAATCTTCGATAAGGTAATTGCAAAATATAAATTTTCAAAAATATCTTTACGACATCTAAACAAGCAAATAATATTATCGCATGTTTGGTTACAATTAACAGTCAATATTCCAACCACAAGAAATCATGCTTCAACACACACACTGAATAATTCACTCAAAATTATACCAATAATTGAAATTAATTATTCTTATCCTTTTATTAGTTTATTTTTTTTATTTCTTGAAGAACATAGATATTACACGAGGGAAAATGCAACCATTATCATTCATTGGTTCTTACTTATGCAAGTGTTGACTTATGAAAAGGCAGAATGGTATAAGTATATGAATCCTGAACAAAATTATCGACAATTTTGACAGAGTCACGCAAAACCACAAGTTTCCATAAACACAAAAAAAAAAAAACAAGAATTCTAATCGATTTGTTATGGGTGAAATTGTAGACCTTCAATAATTTTGAAATATTAATTTGATTCAAGGAAAAAAATTTGCTTTCTAGACGCGATTTAAGTGGAATTGAATTCAGGTGTTCAAAAAAGGTGGGAACTTTCTGAATGCCACTCGAAAAAGTGTTAGAATTTGATAAGGTCAGCTTTAATCTTGACAAGGACAAATTATAGAAAAAAAAAACTAATTTATACTATGTATTTGGATTCAAAAGCCCTGTAATAGAAGCCCAACAATTCCTTGTTAGTTCTTTTTCCTATAAAAACTGAAGCAAGTTTGCAAAATGTGACCGAACAGTTTTTTTTTTTCAAACAGTCAAAGAATTTGCATGAAATTTCTGCAACATTGTGAAAGAAACCACTTCCTTCAAGGCCTTCAACTCTTCTTAACAAATTCTTTGTACCATGTTACAACAGAAAATCTATCCAATCTATTACTAAGCCAATTTAATAACATTTCACTTAATCCTTTTACCATTTTTGGAATCAATCTTGTGCGGTCAGTCAAGTTTTATTTTATACAATGTAATGCGCTCTAAAAATATTTAACCATCCAACCAAAGACGAAGAGACGCTATGAAAAAACAATTAATCAACAATTAAACCCCAACAAATAATCCAGCAGAATGGTGTCCTCTTTACATCCCGTGCAACGATTTTCATTGCCACGCATTCTTGACGAAGTCCGCAACAGAGTGTCCAGTTGGAACATTAACAGAAATAGAAACCAGCATTAAAGCCGCACTTTTCGATCACATCATCTCATCGCGCGCATCAATGAACAACAACGATAAAATGTATAGTTGCCTCGCCCCCCCCCCCCTCATCTGCGGTGGCGCGTAGCAACCCCCTTTCGTCAAAAAATCCACAGAAAAAAAAAGAAAAAAACTTTTTTTTAACCGCGAATAACAAAACAGTGATAGCAAACAACAACAATGAATTCCAGTAGCACAAAACAATGTCCTCAACACGCAGCAGTCAGCACAGCTCAGATACAGTTTAAAAAGCCTCCATCGCATCGTAGCCAGAAGAAAAAGGCCAGATCTCGCAGAGATCAGAAAAGAATCTCTGATTTGATCCAAAGGCTCGCTGGGTCTTGATTTGACTTTGAAGAGTTTTTCTTTATAAAGTTTTTTGAGAGCTTGATGATGCTCTGTTTGTTTGTGTGTGTGTGTGTAAGTATAGTTGTTGTCATCGATGTTGACGAACGATGAACGATGGACAGCGGAGCGGACGACACGGAGTCGTCATCATCAAGTCAAAAACATCTAAAGGTGCCGTCCACTTTGAAGACGCACCGATTCGCATAATGTGATCGCATAACTATGTAACGTAACCTGCGCGCTCCGGCCACTTGATTGCCCACTCCTCTGGATGGATATATAAAGAAGGAGAGCTTCGTCTTTATGCATGCCTCCTGGATGTGGAGTTGGAGTCTCTCATCCTTGACTTTGGGATTAGCTTTGCGAAAGGGTGGCAGAGGGTACTCGATCTTACCTATACGAGTATCAATGGATCTGATTGAATCCATTTCATTTGTTTGCTCGGCTACTTCGCTTACTTTTATTTTTTTGCAGATTGCACTTGTCAAAGCGATGATGGTTGATGCTCGGTTTCGCTTGTTGTGTATGAAGTTATTTTAAGGCAGATTTACATAGGAATTCTTGAGTTAATGGTGGTTTGGGTATGTTCTTAACTTGTTTTGTTGCAGTAAAGTCGCCATTTATAAATTTTTTGCTTTGGCTTTCGGTTATATTTTAAAAATGATTTTATATAGAAAACTACCTATAAGGAATTTTTTTAGATTTTATTAATTCTATTTTATGTTCTTTAAGTGTAAAAACATTGCTATATTAATATGTCAAAGATGGAATTTTAAACTGAGTACCTAATATTTTCAACCCGTTAATTATTTTTAATTATTATTTCGACAGTATCGAAGTTTTGTTAATTACAAGAAAAATGTACGTTAAAATATTATAATATTTTATTGGAGTTGAAAATTTTTTTTTTAAATTTCGAAGATTTTGAACAGTTTTAAACGAAAATTAGTTGGCGATTTTAATAACACAAATCAGTATTTTTGAATGAATCTTGAAGTGTCCAAGTTTGTTATTTTTTTGTTAGAACTGTGGTCTTACATTTAGACTCTCTCGCAAACGATTAAAATAAGCAAAAATATATATAAAGTTAGATGATTTTTTTGAGTGAAACTCATAGTTGTGTATTTTATTATTTATCAAAGCTAGCTGGACAAACATTTTTTTTTTTATTATTTTTTGGTATTCTATTATGATGTTACCACAAAAAAAAAATGTGTTGTTAAGTCTTAAAATGGAAGAAAATTTAATTTTGTTTCAAGACCTTAGGCCCTTTATTTCAATTATTTGTTTTGACTTTGTCAAGCGTTTTAAAAATGTATCCGCATGTTTCCTTCGTAAAATGGTGCTTAGGACCTCGCTCAATATTCTATTTATCAGAATCCGTTAAGGGTTTTTGTGAATAGCTGCGGCCCCCATACAATATTTTTTTTTTTTGTTCAGATTTATAGGCCAAAAACTGATTTTCGATATTTCCAAAAATCGTAAATCAGATTTTTGTGAATCGCAAATTACTTTTCCTCATGATAATATAAGACAAAAAGATTAAATAAAATTTTTCGATATCCCGCTTCGTTTTCGAGATATAGATAGTTTTGATAAACAACTCCCAAAATCGATTGCTTGATGTCGGCTCTTCCCCATCTATTTTATACATAATATGTACCTACTCCGATGCCTCATATCGGACTTATAATTAGATATATATATCTAAAAATCAATAAGGCACCTGTAGAAATACATATTCAATATAATTAAACTGGTTTTCATATCAAAAATTAAGTGTACCTACTTGGAACCACGAATTTAGTTCCGCTAGATTGGCAAAATTGCACACTGTGCGTCGTGGAGCAATGCTAAGTGCGATTATAGCAAGAAATTTAAGTTAAAGAACATTCGTAGAACATTCGTAGAACAGTGTTGCCAGGACCGGCTCCTTCAAGTTTTCTCCGGCTCCTTCAAATTCTGATTTCCGTTTTATCAAAATTTGGCTCCATAAGTTTTTAATTTGGCGATTTTTGGCTCCTTCAAAATTAAAAACTATTATTATAAAAGAACTTGATTATTCTGATCACGCCTTAAAAGTCTTCGAAGTAGAACTAAACTTCTTCGAAGTAGAATCTGACGTCTTGCTCAAAAGCGCAATTGTGAATGTACCTACTTCCATTTTCATTCATATATGAGGCGTTCAGAATTATAATGGGTCAATTTTTTGATTATGTTATCATATATATAAGTTAATTTGAAGTTGAAAAAAAATGATGAAAAAAAAAACAAACAAAAAATGGTACAAAATACAATATTATGAGTTTTTATGAACAATTTTTGAAATTTGCGATTTTTGGCTATAAGACTTCTAAAATTCGGCTCCTTGCCTCTAAAATTCTCTGGCAAAACTGTCGTAGAATACACTGACTCCTGGACAGTACACAAAACCATATAAAAATTTGAAAAAATGCATTATTTATATGAACTTTACACTCTAATATCTTTATAACTAGTTAGATGTGATTTGACACCCCAGTGTTATGGCTGTACAACACCTGTGGAAAAAATTTTCAATATTTAGAATGATTTATTTCAGGGAATTTATGAACAGCAGAGCTGCACTCAAGTAGCACAAAAGTCTAAAATACACCAAAATATTTGGTGTATTTGTTGCACTTTCGTGATATACATTTTTAATATAAAAAATACACCATTTACTCGTATATAATAAACTCCGGTGGTTAAAAAAATATACCGATTTTTGGTGTATAAATGGCGCTAGTGGTATATTAAATGATCTGGTTTTTGGTGAAAATTATCCTTTTGAAATTGAAAAATACACAATAAATCTATGGATAAAACACACCATTTAAAATATTCTGATTTAAAATTTGAGCCAAAGTTTATTTTTTACCTCAAACAGTTTGATGAATTCTAATTGGGTTGGGGTCAAAATTCTGCCGGGGTCAAAATTCTTTTGTCAAAATTCTGCTTTCAAAATTCTGCTTTTCAAAATTCTGTTTTTCGAAATTCTGTTTTTCAAAATTCTGCTTTTCAAAATTCTGTTTTTCAAAATTCTGCAAAAAATTTAATTTTTTGCAAAAATTTGTAAAATCATCTTCTTGAAAAATTTTCTGCTTATTTGATTACTTACCTTCATAATTTGTCATTCTTTGAAAGCAAATTCATTTTTGTTTTATAAATAAATAAATTTGAAAATATTAAGAAAAGGTTTCCGAAAATAATTAAAATTTTTTTAATTTATCAAATAAAGATGAATATTCAAAAATTTGAATAAAAAAGGAATATTTTGTATCAAACAACATCGGTTCCAATAAGTTAAACATAGATTATATTTGAAAGAAAGTCAGTCTATGCATTTTAAAAAATATTTGCGACACTTAAACAAAAAAATTTAGGAAAGTACCAATGTTGAATTACATGAGGTGTATTTTTCTTTAGTCAGCGCATATGCTATAAAAAAAAAAGAATTGGCATAATTTTTTTGTTCAATTATAATGCTGGCAGAATTTTGAAAAGCAGAATTTTAAAAAGCAGAATTTTGAAAAGCAGAATTTTGAAGCCAGAATTTTGATCCGATCCCATTCTAATTCACACCATTTCTTATGAAATAAATGAAAATGAATTTTTATTCACTTTCATAATATTGCCATAAGAAAAAAATGGTTAAATATGAATTTGTTTGCCAAATTTTAAAACGAAACACATTCTGTCTACTAATTTTAGATACTACCCCCTCTAAAAATCGAGCGCCTCAAAAATGTCAGTGAATTGATTTTTTTTTTCGATTTTAAAGATCAGTTTTTCAAAAATTATAATTTTTTTTTTGTTTTTACATTTTTTAGAAGAGTTCTTTTATAGTATAATATACCGAATCGAAAAAACCAAGAATGCGGGATAATAAGGTCGATAAATATACTATTATAGTAAAATAATTAATCACTGTCTTCTTTTTTTAAATGGCGGCCATTGAAAAATATGTCGTCTCCCACTTTTGCATTCTGGTGAATTTCATGTCTACAGGGTGTACTTCCTACACCAAAGAGAGTGTACAAAATATACCGTTTTGGTTGATTTCAGAATCGTATAATTTTATGCACCATTAATGGTATATTATAACAACAACTGAATATAAGTGTAATTTTTGCACTGAATCTTAAAAAAATTTTTAAATTTTTTACAGAAAAGACAGTGGTATAATTTTTATACCAATAATTTTGAGAAATACACCATATTTTTTCAGTTTCCTCAATTTTACACCAAAATTAATGAATTTACACCAATTTATACACCAGTGTGCTACTTGAGCAGTTGTTCCTAAATTTTAGAAATTTGTAGGTATCTTTTTTAACTGATTTCAAGTTACTTTATATTTATAGGGCAAGAACTGAGAAAAGTCTGAAAAAGTCATAGTTTTTTCGCGTACCACACAGTTCGCACACTTTTTTCGAAGCTGAAAAATTGGTTTTATGCATATACTTCTGATATTTAGATATTCTAACAACATACCAATTAAAAAAGCAAGTTCAGCGCAATTTTTTGAAACCAAGGATGCTTTAAGGGACGCTCATATTGTTGGCCGAATTTTTAAGAATTTTGATCTTGCGGTTTGCAAATAAAAACTTATTAGAGCCAAACCCATTTTTCTTGTTCAGTTTACTGTTTCATTATATGTAATCATTGCTTACGAATAAGATCTTAATTGACGCTCATCTTACCACAAAAGCTAATCCATAAAATCTAAACAAATTTACTAAACCACCACACTTATATAAATAGTTAACTACTCCTATTCTGGAAAATAGAAACAATTAAGATAAGATTTTATCAAAAACGCATAGAAGCTCAAAACCAGGAATGCGGTTTGCGCACCTAAGACCTAACACACTTTCAAGCAACTTGCTCCTAACATACCTTTTTTTTTAACATAACAAACAATTTGTAAACAATCCTCTGCGGTATGTTTTCTTATTTTTCATCTAAGGAAGCGCGAAGGCAAACAAAAAAAAATTAATTACATTTTCACCACCGTTGTAGTTATGCTCCTAATGTTAGTGTGTGCATTATATAGTTTTAATGAGAAAAATTAACATTTTACCTTATTATGAGTTGGTAAGGTATATCGTCGTGGGCTGCTACTGCTAACAGGAAAACTCAACGCAGTGAACTTTGTTTATTATGGAAATTCAGCCAAGTGGAAATTCTTGTAGAAAGGCAGGGTACTAGAATATCTACTTATATTATAAAGTAAAAGCGTGCGCCTTGGATTTCGTAAGGAAAGTGTGGTTATAGTTACCAAATTTAAATCAAATTTACTATTAGAAAATGTCGAAGTAGACAAGTCTAAGTTGTAGATCTTTCGTGTGCGGGCATGCGCAAACCACAAAATTTCTGAAACTATGTTTTTGACAAAATTTGACTCTCATAACCGTTAAATTCAATTAATTAAGAGAGTTAAATTGGGTGCTCTTATTATTTATATGAAGTGGTATTACATTACTGGGTAATAAGGTGGGTCAAAAAAATCGAAATTCTTTTTTTTTTTATTTGGTACTCTGGAAAATCGATTGCTTGACACCTCTAGAATATACACACCAAATACCAGCTCTTTATATTAATGGGAAGGTCGTCCGCTTCCCAATTTTCCATTTCTACATCAAGCTTCTACTAAAAAAAATTAATTTTTTTAAAAATCGACTTTTTAGCAAATTTCTTTACATATTCTTGTTTGAAATTGAACGCTCTACAAAAAAGGTCTTGTACAATTTTTTCGTTTATCTAACTGTTTAATAGATATTTGAGGTCCAAAAATCGAGAAAATCTTTAAAAATTCGTTTTTTTGTTCTTAATTTTGTAACAAATTGAAAAATTATAATAATCAAACAAGCAATACATATTCTTGTAGGAAATAGATTGTTCCACAAAAAAGGTCTTATTAACTTTTTTCATTAATCTAACAATTCTAAAGATATTCGGGGTCAAATTTAAAAAAAAATTATAAAAACATTTTTTTTAATTTTCAAAATTTTCTAAATCACTGAAAATTCATTATTTCCAAATTAACAAGATATATTCTTGTAGGGGCTTAAACGTTTAGTTCTATAAAAAATTCCTTGGAATCAAATTGATTGCAAAATTGTTACAAAATTTGTTACAAAATTAAGAACAAAAAACGAATATTTAAGGATTTTCTCGAGTTTTGGACCTCAAATATCTATTAAACGGTTAGATAAACGAAAAAAGTGTACAAGGCCCTTTTTGTAGAGCGTTCAATTTCATACAAGAATATGTAAAGAAATTTGATAAAAAGTCGATTGTTAAAAAAATGATTTTTGTTTAGTAGAAGCTTGATGTAAGAGCTGATATTTGGTGTGTATATTCTAGAGGTGTCTAGCAATCGATTTTTCGGTGTACCAAATTAAAAAAAAAATTTGATTTTTTTGACCCACCCTATTGGGTAATGTGTGAGCCCCGTCAGCTACTACTTGGTTACAGTTAGTTAACGTTATGCTCATTAGTGAAAATTCATAAATTGACAGAATCTCGTTTACTTATGTATTTGTATACTTAAATGCCATATTGAATTACCTGTATAGAAGAAATTAGAATAAGTAACAAGTAATTTCCAATTGAAGGTAGTAAGTACAGAGTCTTGTCGTTAAGATGACGAATTTAGAATTATTTTATTAGATACATATTTCATACATATTTCATACATATTTATTAGGATAAATGAACTTTTCTTTTTCTGGGATCAGGTGAAATAATGACTTGATCGCATTTTGAAGGTTTTGGTTAAGCCGAAGAATGAGATAATGTCCCGCCTAAACTTTATTTATCAGACGAAATAAGGTAGATTCCAAAACAAAAGATTTTTGTAAGTAGTTATTGATTCAGATTCTTCATTTCTTCGTCCTTTTAATTATTTTTTTTTTTATCTAGGTTTAAATAATGGATGACAGTAATACTTGAAATACATTTGGTTAAAAAAGTACTTTAAATAGCAATTCTGAAGACCTGATTAATAAATTAAAGCTGGAGCAGTTTTTTGTTTTGTTTTGTGAATTAAATTTCAGTTTTTTTTTTTCATTTTAATGTACCCACTTTTTAGAAAAATTTTATTTAACAAAATATTCTTATATCCTAAAGTCTTGCTTAAATTCATTTCTAACTTAAATCCGATATTATTAATCCTCCGAAATTAGAATAGAAAAAGAAGAGAGGCAAACTAAATTTAAACTCGGCAAAACACCTCTCTGCCTATGTCCATAATTAGTTATCTCGAATTTAAGGTGAAAAACATTCATTTGCTAAGGATAACCATGAAAAGTCTTACTTTGTTCTCCAATGTCAAAGACTTTGATGTCGAAAAAGCTACTACATACACGGCAACTCTTGTGTATGGTTCGGGGATTTTCACGAAACGAAAAAAATGCCTAATTTTGTTGAAAAAATTGGTAAACCCTTTTTTTGATTTTTTCGAAATTTCGAAATTTGTATTTAAAAGCCTACTTCCAAAGGTTGTTTTAAAAACGGCAAAGTTTTTACCCGGTAAGAACTAGTTTTCTTAAAGGAGAATGGGCATTTTGGACGTTGAGCGGCCATTAATAAAATTAGTATCAAATGAAAGAACTATAACTTAGGAAAAACTTTGACTATGGAAGTTTGGTTGTATTGCGTTATGAATGAAAGATATTGCAGTATTAGTATTGTTAATGCATCGTTCAATGTGTGAAGGACAAATTGAATTATATTTTTATTTTTAATACAAAAAATTATGCTCCGTCATTTTCCTTGAGCCTGAAGACATTAATCTTTAAAATCCGACCAATAGAACTCATAATATTAGATTTTTAAGCCAACCACTTGAAGATTTTGTTCGAGAGTTTTCAAATTATTCAAACAAACGAAAAATTAAGCAATACAATTCTCAAAATAGGCTTGAAATTGTTATTTTAAAAAGCTTATGGTTTGGGTTCTAGGGGTTGGATATTCATGATTAAGGTCTTCAGACTCAGGAAAAATGACAGAGCATCATATTTTGCACTTAAAATACATATTAAAGTTACAACATTGAGACAATCTACATAAAGTGTTAAATGCAAAAATGCATTTTATCAGTTTCTGAAGTACGGCACAAGGATAAAACTTTTGCAAAATGTATGTAGGACTTAATTACATCAAAAAATAACAAATTCATTAATGGCCGCGTAACGTCCACGTTCCATATCAATTTGCCCATTCTCCTTTATGACTCAAATTAATAAAAGTATTGAATAATTAAAAGAAACGGGTAAATAATACTCCACTACGACACGATTTTCTTATTATTTTGACCCATTCAAATCGCTACAATTTTAGTTTAGGTAAGTATTTTATGCAAACACAGTGTGACAACATTATGTTTGCACTTAAATTGAATGCTTTTGCAAGCGACCCATTTGCTCTCAAATTTTTGCCCACACTTAAGCCTGGTACGCTGTTCGAGATAAATTTTAGCTCCCATACAAATTATCGAAAAATTTTAGCCGAGCTAAAATGGATCCCATACAAATTACACTGATCTGCAAAATTTAACTTTTTTTTTCTCCTTCAAATAATTTTTTGATATTATGAAAGATTAGACTTTCTTGAATCTAAATCTGGTTTCAGAAAAATTCTATCAGGTACCATTTTTGTAAAAATGATTTTTGAAAAATGTGGGTAGTTTCTAAAAAATCAACCTTTTAGATTTATTTGAATTCGTGCAAAATTAAAACTATTTGTAGCATTGAGCTCAAATTTGGAGGACTTATTCCTCGTAATATGGCCTATCGATTGACACCAAATATGTCCTTTTAAATTAATGTTTTCTCATATTTTAAAATACTGATTTATAAAAAAAGCAGAAATATCGAAATCCTTTACTTTTTAGTAAATCCAACATGAACAAAAACACCTTAATTATGGAAAATGTAAAATATCAACGCCCATTATATTTAAAAAGTCAAATATGTAAGGAAAACCATAATAAAATACATAAAACAAAATTTTTACGTGTTTTGTAATTTTATATACTATTTATCTATTTAGAAATATCTTATTTGTAATAAACCATTCGATAAACTGCCTTGTAAAGCTTCAGGTTTGTTTCTAATAGAAACAATAGTATACTTTTCTTATAGTTTTTGATGTGTTGAGTTAGAATCCAAAGTCAAAAAAATTCTATCACGTGAGGATTTTAAGATATTCGCATTAAAGTATCACAAAATCAAGTTTTTTCTTAGAAAATCTCAAAAAAAAACTACTATTTCTCACAAACCAGAGCTGACCGAAATTTTTTGAGTTCGGATTCAAAATCAGCACTCTAAAGTCCATTAGAAAAGTATATTTTTGTTCTAGGGAGAAAGATATATTAATTTTTAGATATCATTTTTTTTTTTATGATAAGATATGCCAAACCTACTAAACTTACTTAAATTAAGATATCTCGGAGAAGAAAAGAGATATTGAGAAGATTGAAACTGAATTTGAAAGAAAAAAAAAAGTTCTTTCATAAACCGTAACAGTTTTAGTTGAAAAATATTACATTATGCCAAAATATTTCTTCGAAAACAGCAAAAAAATTGGTTTTTGAGATTTTCTTACAGGAATATCTAAAAAACGTGACGTGCTAGATCAATTCTGACTTTGGATTCGGAATCAGCATACAAAAATCCTTTAGAAAAGTATAGTTTTATTTATAGGAGGATTTCCTTGCAGACCAGTGTTATCGATAACTTGTATGGGAATTTTATCTTGGCTAAAATTTAGCTCAAACTGCGTACCAGGCTGTAACCGGAATTCAATTTTTTAATGTTTTTCTGCAATTTTGATTGATAAAGTTCAAATAGCAATTTCAATAGTCAAAGACTTTTTGATCAATGACACAGTTTTAAAATTGTATAATAAATTTTATTGAAAATTTACTTTTTTTATTTTGTCTTTTTTCGTTACAAAAAAAAACAAGAATTTGTATGCGAATTTTGTATGTGGACGCCAAGCTGCCTACCAGTTTTATTTAAAAAAAATTTACATGAATGAAAATTGGTGTCTGTTGAAAGCTTTTTAATCTTGTTTTCCTACCTTAAGGATTCTCTGTTCAACCCGGTTCGACATTTATGATTTTTATTCAGGTAAATTACATACTTTGTAGCTTTGAACGGATAAACAATAAACAAACCTACCAATCTTTAAAGAATGTGCTCGATTCAAAAAACTGTTAGAAATTTAAATTTAATTGAGTTTTTCAAGAAGATGGGCTGAATAGTGGCAGTTTCTGAAATAGAATGAGTCTTTGTCAGCACCATTCATACAGTAAAAACACAATTTGCACACACCATTGATTTTCAATTCACATTAATTTTAAAATTATATTGAAAAAGGACACAAAATTGAGCGCCACAAGCCAAACACCAAACATATGCATTATCTTGCTCTCCTTTCAAACAAAAATCAATCTACCCAATCGGTTTTTCGCTTTGTTCTCACTTTTTTTTTCTTTCAAAGAATATAAATTTATTGCATCAATTTTGTTATGCGTCTCTATTAACACTATCAAGGCTCGTGCCGTCTGTCTTTTTCAACTCACAAAATAAAAGTAAAAACTCATCTGGATTGCCCTTTAAAATCATATACTCTCGCCCCCTCTTCCTGTATCTATTGCTTTTGCAATAAATTTAAATGTCCGCTCTCAATAATATTCCATTTCCTATTGTCTAAAAGAGCGCGGTTTGACTTCGGGTCAAGAGTGTGCCAAAAGTGCGGATGATATTATAACAATTGTCATCTCAATAGACTATATGCCAGAGGATATACACAAAAACAATAGTTCTATACTCAAAACACTGAACTCGACACATAGCTATAATATAATATAGCACATCGGCCATTAGTCGACGCCTACACCCTGCAGACACTACCGTTGGACGACCGACGACCAAAAGACAATAAATCACTTGGTCACTCTCAACTATTTTCATTGTAATGCGCTCAAAGGACTCAAAGGATGCCCAACAAAAACACTTTTTCAAAAATGTTCAAAACAAAAAATATTCGAAATACACAAAAATGTGCAGATGAATTCAACAGCAACCATCATAGACGAAACAACTGCCGATGTCCTGGTGATGCACCATCATACCTCTATGCTCTATGGTAGGTCCAATCGTCCTGTGTGGAACACCTGGTGATGATGGTGAAGTCCTACAAAAAATCCATGGAAATCCAAACTAGCTAAATTGACAATCAGAATGCGAGGGTGGATGGATATGGAAATGGAAAACAATTATACTATTTCAGAGCATCATAGAAAGTGTCCTTATTTTTTGTCCTTATAGTGTTCACCCACATTTACATTTATGTTTGTGTTTCCTTAGATTTTTCAACGGCTTCCTCGGCAAGAGGGTAATTTTCCTTCTCATTACCCATTTGGTGGACAGAAGAAGGAGCACAAAGATCCACACGCTCAGCATCAGAGTCCTTGATATTATTATTTTTGTTCAGTGAATAAAATTTTTTGGTTTCGGAGAACCCCTCCGCACAGTTGGTCAGTTCAGATCCTTGGATATATCCTTTGGCCCAACATCCGCAATTTAGTCCAGCATAATGCCATGTAAATTTATGTCCATTCGACGGACTTTCTTTTCGGATTCAATCCCACCCCCACAAAAGAATGGGAATTCTACCTGCTGTTGGACTTGGAAAGGATATTCACATATATATGTATGTATATCAGGATAGTCCGGAAATGGCATTTTTAGAATAATGTGACTATGAATATTTATGGATTGTGATTTTGCGTATATATCTTTTATAGAAAATGCTCGGTGTTGTGTGTCCTTGTGCAATTTGCTTATCCCAAGAGGTGCAGAGATATTTTTTGTGTAAAAGGAATATAAGAGAAAGAGAGTAAGTGTATCTATACCACCCAAACCCATCAACTCTATCACCATATACCTCTAACAAATACATGGAAACCAATTTTGCAACCTAATCCAATGGCTAAAGCTAGTTTTTGTATTAGTCTCTAAATAATGGCTTTCAATACGCAAACAGAAATGGGATTATAGGAGGGTTATTTACATGAATTTTGGAATTGGATTCTGTCATTTGAGAAATTATGGTCAAAGTTATATTATAGGAACGAGTGGTGGAAAGCCAGAGAGGGCCTACCTACTAAAATGTGATTTTAAGAAAAATCAAAGAAAAACTTTTGGCGACATAAAAGGAATATTCGTTTTCGTTTTGGATTGGAAAATAATATATCGGTAGCATGAGTAAGATAAATGTATTGTTTATTTACAATTTTGTTGTTTCTTGCAGAAATTATGAAACATAAATTTGAAATTATACAAAAGTGTTTTTTTTTTTTGTAATAGAAAAAGATTTAGAACCTAAAATCGATACCCTCCATCTATACTATGGCATTCAGAAAATAAAAAATTCAAAATTACTAGAAAATTTTACTAATAATTCGTATTTGTGGTGAATTTTAATTCCAAATTATTGTAAATAATCATTTTTATCAAACAAAAAGAAACCAATTTCTATAGATCCAAACCTATAATATTGTAATTTTCTCATGGACGACGCACAGTGCGTTGAATAAGTGCAAAGCATGGAAAACAATTCAAAACAGCCTGATTTTTATGATCTTTTCTTTTAGCATTATTTTTTAGTCTCATGGCAAGTAAATAGTGTATAAAAACATTTTTTATTTCGGTTATAAGTTTTTGTCACAAAGTGCGTTTTTCATACAAATTGTTTGTTATAAGGCTTGAAACAAACAGTGATAGCCAGCAGGGACGCGGGTGGACGCCGATGAATGATACCTTTTTGGAAAGGTCGTATTTCCCACTTTATAACCTAACTTTTTTTGATGAATGCACGTGAATCAAAAATGATGCTAAAGTTTGAAAATAAGCTGTTTTTGGGAGAAATAAACCGTTACTTACTTAACCAATTATTAAAACGATCGAAGGCTTTCGAGTGCAAAAAATACCAATAAAATATATTAAGCTTACTCTTCTAAAGAGTATCCAATTAAAAACCGGTTTATTTGGAGCAATTTAACTCCGTGGTGCAGCGCTTCGTAGATCATCACTAAATGGCCTACTTTTGACATGTTACCTTTAAGAGGTGATTCAGGAGTAATGTGCCAAAAAGCTAGAGCGTGCAGGTTGGGTCGAGACAAGAAAAAAATTGTATGGGGGATCTATTCCCCCTCGTTTAACAGGGAGGGGCAATTAAAAAAAAAAAATTGACCTAATTTGGAAAAAAAAATTATAAAAAATCATCAACTATACCTACAATATGGTGTTATACCTTTTTGTAAATCCAAAAACCTAGTCTTTTACAAAAATTTTAAATCAAGCCATTTTATTGCATAGTTTTTGAAAAATTAATTTTCAAAGTTAAAATTTTGAAAAAAAAAAATTGAAAAAAAAAATTTCAAACCAATTTTTTTTTCAAAATTTTATATAATTAAGTACTAATTAAGTTTTTAAAATTCGATGCTCTTATTTGTTTTTAAATAAAAACAGAAAACTGGATCCAAAAATATCTTGTCATTTTCGAGAAATTAACAAAAAAACCAAAACTACTTTTTTCTAAGAAACCCCTTTATTTTTGGTTTTTACGTGGCTGGACTTGTAGATAAATTAATTTATAAATCATTAACCATTCGTCTATTATTTTTTTAAACATTCAGTCTTAAATGAGGATACAACAAAGTGACACAGTATTGGATTTACCCTGAATTGATCAACTTCTGCATTGATAACACTTGAAAACTTAGCTGAGAATTTTTTTAACTACATATGTCTGGGGCGCCCGCCGCCTAAGGATTCTAGCTGTAAGGGCCTCTAGCTTTTTGGCACATTACTTCTGAATCACCCTGTATAGCTTGCTGTAGGTGCATTTTACAAAAAAAAAAAATTACAGTTCATCTAGTAAGCAGTCTGGCTATATTTTTGCATTTTTCAAAACCCGTTTTAGAAGATCATATTTTTTGACTTTTTTCCACTGGACGCCTTAAACAAAACTGGACCAAATTTAAATAGGACCACTTTGGAAGTATCAGCTTTTAAATACAAATTAATAATCAAAATCGGTTTAACCAATCGAAAAAAAAAAATTAAGACAAATTTAGAGCCTCTTTTTTGGAAGACGTCAGAAGAAATGTCCGGTACACTTTCTCAGTATTTTTCTCTCAAACACTTGAAATCCATTTATGGCTGTCTTGGAAATGGTGCACCAAACCGGAAATCTGTGGGCAATAACTGGTCACAGAAGCTGCTTTTAGATCAAGTCAAGAGTTTTTTTGGTTGCCGTAATCCGGTTTTTCTTTTCAATAAGGGTTAGACGCAATGAAAGGCATAGGCTTGTCTTAAGACCAAAGGAGAGAGATTTTGGAATCGCAGGAGTTCGTTAAAGTAAATTTCAAGGCAGCATACCAGGGATAATGTTATTATCACTGCAAAACTTCTTTAGCTTCTGTAGTGTCACAGCATTCAAGCTCACCAAGATTGATGAGAAGAGAGATTGGCCTGTAATTGGAGATCATATTTCCAGCACCTTTCTTAAAAATCGCCACGATTTTTGCAGTTTTCCATATCAGCGGAAAGTAGCTGTTGTTGATGCACTTGTTTGAGAAGATACTACGAACATCACCATTGTTTGTGGGAGCCTCTTTATAACATTCTGTCAAGAAGTCTGTTAGTCTCTTTAAGGAGCTAAAGTGTAAACGGATGGTCCGATCCACTTCAAACTTGGTAGGCAGCAGTTTTGGAAGACTGGATAGAGCAGTTTTTTTATTTACCTAATTTTGTTGGACCAAAAATAACGATACCTTTCATTTATCAATTTAGGAAGAGCTTAATTTTCTCAAAAACGGCTCCGACGACTTGAATACAAAATTCAAGTAGGTATTAGTTTATAGACAATACGTATCTTTAAATGAATTTTTTTTTTTCAAAATCATTATCAGGTAGTTACCCGTGCTTCCATAGAACCGTTTTTTTATTTCTAAGTAAATCTGAAATAACTGATTCAATTTTAACGATTTTTAGTATGGAAAAGCGTTTTTATTGTCTTACCATAAATCAAAACCTAAATTTTGAAAAAAATAATTTTTGGGATTTTTAAAATAACTAGGTAATTTTTTTTTTAAATCAAAAATTGAATTTTTTTGAAACTTTGGTTTTAGGTGTTTATTAATAGTTTCTAAAAAAATGTAGGTATACTTTCTTTATTTTTATTTTTATTTTTTTTTTAAATGATTTAAAAAAAACATTCTAAAAATGCATATGACTAACTGTGTAGATTAATGACTCTCCTACCGTTTCTGAAAGGAAGCATACAAATTAAGTTGTAAACGCATCAAGACTCTATTACTATAATTTATTTTCCTCAATTTCTTAAACAAAACAGACAAAAATGAAGAAAAACAAGAAAACAATTTAAAACAATTGCGATAGCGATTCATATAAGTGCATTAAAAAAATATTATTATCTCTGCGCTGAATATGCATTAAGGAAATGTCAATTCACCTCCACTGCCGCCATCTATCGGTCTGAATCTTCATGACGGCTCCACACTGCATAAGATGATAAATAATATAAATTTGAATTCGAGTCTTGTGTGTGTTTTAAAGCTATAGCTATACACATTCATAAGTTTAGATGCCAATCTGCACGTTTTCCTTCTTAAATCATCCACTCTGATGATTTTAATTGCCCAGACTGACTGTGTTCCCTTTGGCTCTCCCAGCTCCATATCCAAACTCGCACAGTTGTATTGTATATTTCCATTTCTAGACTTTGTATTTGTAGTTTCTTCTTGGCTCCTTACCCGCCCGCATATAAAAGATTCCATGAATTAATTTCAATTTTGCATGTTTCGTTATTAATTTTTTTTGCTTTTTTTTGTATTCTTTATTTTATTTGAATTGCGGTGTCGCTTTAATTTCCATGGAAGTATATTAAAAACTTTTTTGTCTGATTGTTCTTTATACTTTTGTTGTTGTTGTTGTTGGATTGCTGTTTTATGGGTTTTAACTACTATACTCGCGCGGCTGCCTTTTTGCAAAAACTCACTCGATTCGGGTTAATTTCCACCCTCGGCTACAGATGAAAGCGCGCTAAGCCTCTGTGTCTCATTCGTCACACTTATCAAGTTCAGAGATGCATCCGCTAATGGCTATCATATTCATAGAGTATCAGATCAGTGTATCTGTATATGCTAAGGAGGTCTATAAAGTGCGCGTTCTAAGTGAAGGCGGATTAATTATGTTGACGCGCAGCGCGACGACGACGGCGAGGCTCTCCCAAGACGGAGACGAGCTATAAACAAATGAAGGCGCCATTTCTTTTTGAAGGTTATGTGGTGGTAGTGTGACCAGCTTTGACAAAATGAATTTTACTATTTAAAAAAAAAAAATAGGTTAGAAATTCTTTAACGAATTTAAAAGAGAACAAGAAAAATCTATTAATCTGGTCACACTGAATATGGAGTAAGCTCCCTTTTATGTCATTTGTAATTCTATCTTTTGTTGGATTGATTTAAAAGTTGTGATAAAGTTAGTGGGGAGAGAATAAGAACTTAAAAGATCACGATAAAAATTGCATAAAATGCATTCATTTAAAACAGAAACATTTGCCAGGTTGATCTTGTATTGTGTTTTTGTAAAGAAAAATGATACATTGTAACGTTTTGAATAGTTTTTCTAATTAATCAAATGGTTTTGACAACATGCAAGTCTTCAATTTGTTAGAACAAAAGGTAAATTCATATCTTATTCTTTTGCATACGGTTTGGAGGTAAGATAACTATAAGAAAAGAAATTGCAATCCGTCATGATTATGTAAATAAGCAGATTATGTTGGGATCTTTTTAAGTCAGAATTAATTGATAGGAGCTATTACTCATTTTCAGGTTGATTATCAGGTTTGCGAAAAGTTCAAGGTATTTTTTGACAATAGGAATAGTTTTTTTAAGTGGGCTCTAAATTTCGATGAGGACTTTAAATTTCAGGCAAGAAGATCCGAGGAAGACTACATTATAAAAATGCCCGCTACAAGGAAATATAAAAACACCAGCCTCAGTTGGCCTCAGAAATGGAACAATACAAAACCGGGAGACTTGCCCCCGATTTCTGAAGTCAACCCTGCGAACCCCACAGGTGGATCAAAAGTGTGAAGCAGTTACATGGGAGGGTTATGATTCCCTTGACATTCTGACAATCCAACCTTATTTTTAACGAAAAAGTTACTCATACGCCACAGTCTCATAAGACTAAAAATATTTAACACGACATACAACTTATTGCGGTTGTCAAATTTCAATAAATTTTAAAACTATAAAATCTATAAAACATTTCGGTAGCAGTGGGATTTCGTTCAACCGCAACGCTTAGACATTGCAAAATAAATAAACAATGATATAATACCTGTGCATTAATTTTTTTTTATAACTGTGATAATTTAAATAAATGGACAACAGTTATAAAAGGGCCCAAAGTCTATCCTGAAAAAGGAATAAAAATTGCTGCAGTTCTTGAGAAGATGATGGATAATAGAGTGGAGCATTTTTGAACTTTTCTTTCAGATCACTGCGTGCAACGCATGGTTTATGCCTTATGGTCTTCTGAACATATTCTGATACTTTTTTTTTATTCGACAATGGAAAAATAAAAATCGGGAAGCCTCTGAAGATTGCTCGTTTTTTACGAAAATCGATATTTTATGACGCGTTAGAACCCATCTAAATTGACTTAATCTTTTTCATTTCACTACCAACTGCTCATAACTGGTCTCTAGAACCTGATCTGATCCCCTTTTTTGAGTCGTCAATGGAAAAAAGGAAATCGGGAAGGCTCCGAAAAATGCACATTTTCGCAAAAAATCAGATTTTTTTAAATTGTGCAAAATCCCGCCCAGAACAAATTTCTTTTACAACTTGTTTGTATATTTGCTATATTTGTTAGAACCTATTTGAATCTTAAAAGCTATGCAGCACTCAAACTGAGAACTTTTCTGTAATAATGACGTCGTTTATGGGGGATTTAAGAAAATGCTACTTTGACATCCCCTGACCCATTTCAATAGAAATTTAAATTCTAATACTACACTTAAAAACCTCGCTAATAATTTAATTTTTATATAAAACACAAACCTTTGTAACTGCATTTAATTTATGTCGATATCTTATTTCAATCTTTGGATATTTGACATTTAGGTGTTTCCATAATTCTTGCCCATGCTTAATTTTTACTTGCGATATATGTAGGTTCTATATATCAAGTTATGCATTTGTACAAAAAAAAAAGTTGAGATAGCATTTTTCCATGAAATTACGATGGTAGAGAATGCCAAAAAATTGGGTCCCGGAAGTCCGTCTGTCTGTCTGTCTGTCTGTCTGTCAGTCTGTCTGTCTGTAAACGAAGCTACAGCCTAAACGGATGAACCGATTGATGTCAAACTTGGTATGTGGTATTATTTGGCGACTCTACAGAGGGGTTTTTGGAATTAATTTTTTTGGACCAAAAATACTTGTCATATACCGATTTTAGTAAAATTGAAATTGCTCAAAAACGGCTCCAACGATTTTGTTTAAAAAATTCAAATGTAAGTTTTCCCCCATAAGGCCTATCTTCTAATAAAAATTTTTTTTTTTGAAAATCATTATTAACGGTACCTGCCATAGAACCGTTTTTTTTTTCAAATCCGATTATCTCCGAAAGTGCTTATTCGATTGCAACGAAACTTTTTGTAAAGAAGCATTTATATGATTTTAGTCTAAGCCAAAAATAAAATTTCCAAAAAAAATAATTTTTGGATTTTTAAAAAAAAATTTGAAATTTTTTTTTTGAAAAATCAAATTTTCGAAAACGGGACATTGAATTTTTTTGGGACATTGAATTTTTTTGAAATTTTGTTTTTAGATGTTGATTAGTAATTTCTACAAAATGGCATACCAATTTTATTTTAAAACTTTTTTTCCAAAAAATTATTTATAAAAAATTAGTTTTTTAAAAAACGGCTTGAACGATTTTGAAATTTTTTTTTCTAAAAATGCATGTTAATATATCAATCAAAACTGCATACTTGTTTTGGAGGGTAATTTGATTTCAGATTTTATTTTATTTAAAAAAAAAACGAATTTTATTTTATTATTTTTTTTTTTTTTTGTACCCATATAGTAGGTACCTACAAATGCTTCAGCTTCATCATTTCACCAATATGTCTTGTAACCTTTTAAGTTGTGTCCTTTTGAAACTCGTATTTTGAGTTTTTTTTTTAATGCAAGTTCGCTGTAGAAAAAAATCCCGCATACTTTGTGCTATACTCTCTTCAATTCGAACTACATTGGTGTTGCGATACATATAGAATATAGTATAAAAGCTTTGCCTTTTTCCTTATAGGCTATTGATTATGTCTTTTAGAAAGGAACTAAGACGTTCACGGGTTTTATTGCAGCAATCGTTCAATGGGTCATAAAAGAACATAAAACCACGGAGTGCTATTAAATGAGAGAGTGAAAACTGAAGATAGGGGTGCAAAAGCCCCCTTTTTGGTTTTTTCAATATATCTCGTAAACGAAGCAAAATTTTGAGACATTGTCCTTAACACTTTTTGTAGAGAATTAAATTTCCTATACAAATTATGTTTTTTAAAAATTGATAAAAAAAAATTCCTTACCAAAACAGTCAAAACAATCATAAAAAAAATATTTTACATTTTTGGCTGTGTTCCTTTTTTGGGCTGAGATAGACATTAACATTGCTCTAATAAGAGAAAGGAGATTAAATTTCCTTCAAAATGCTGTGTTTATTATTTTTTTTTTTTCATTGAAAGCTAACCGAAGTATGGCCATTTGAACCTATATTTTTTTCGCATTTTCAGTTTTACTCAAGTAAAAAAGAAACATTTGAGGGGAAAGTACGATAACTTAGCAACCAAGAATGAATATCGGTTTTTTATAGAGGGGTTAAATACAATAAATTTTTACTATAGGAGGGAGTGTCTATCTCCCTCCGGTTAGGCGGGAAGGGCAATTTTCTTAAAAAAATATAATTTAGATAATAAATTATAGCATTTGAATTTTCCCAAAAGCTTTAGAATTTTTGGTGTCGTTTAATGTCTCCATGAAATTTTGTCAACAGGATGTTACTGTCCCAATATCGACTTATGTGATCTACCACTCGAGATCATGAAACTTGATATCAAATGTAAATCAAGAGAGGGGGATTTAAAGTGGACACCATCTTATTTTTTCTCTGTTTATAACACTTAACAGGTTTTTGTTTTTCTATCCCATTTTAAAGCTCATAATTTTATAAGTAATATTCATCGGTACATATCTCCTTTCAATTCCTCGACTATTTTCCTAAAGCTCGTACTGTGTTCATCATATTAAAGGGTATATTAACCCTTGAAAAAATACATGAACCTTAAAAAACAAAATATAATATTTAACTTACCATTTATCATTCTTTATTTGCATATAAAATCCAATTTTTCGAATATCTCGAAATTAAAACCCAAACTTTTTTTTTTATCAATTTTTGACTTTTTTTATTTTTTATTAATTTTTCCAATTACTATTTATTTATTTTTTTTTTTTCATTAATCATTATTTATTATCACAGTATTCATTACTATACAATAATATCTTAATCTTAATACTTTTACAAAAAAAAATACAATAAAATAAAAACTAATTAATTATTCTTATAATACAGTCAAATAAGGAGAAAAAAGGGGTAAATCTCGGAATGAATGTTAGTAGAAATTTTTTTTGCTCAATATTTTCCTTTTGCCATTCTATAACATATCTCAAAAGTCTAGAAAAATCTCATGTCCGCTTGTCGCGATTTCAAGGTCAAATCGGGAAATGGAGATTTTCAAAATTAGTAAAAATAGGCTATGGTATTATATACACATATGATACATTATTTCAAGGTATTTTTTAATGCTGATTCCAAAAAATCTAAAATCAAGACAATCTGACGTCTCTGAAAAAAGTTATACCTGTTTTTCATCTGTCAACTCATATTATTATAACAGTTGCAAACTTACTGCCGAAAAACCCTTAAAAGTTATGGTAGATGAACCAAATTTTGCATGAAGATTTTAGAATCCATAACTATTAAAAATCAAAACTATCCATTACAAAAAATATATATACCTACGAAATAATGGTATTTTTTTATGAAGGGGCAAATTTTAGGATATGCACTAAAGAAGATTCTTGTTCATCTTAGGAATAAGTGCTAATAGGCTAATTTTTTCATTTTAATCTTTGTTTGGATATTCTTTAACTACCCTCAAAAATCTAAAAAAAATCTCATGTCCGCAAGTCCTAATTTTCTTGGTTTAAAGATAAGGTGCAGATTTTAAAAAATTGAAAAACTGCACTTCAGATATTTGTGTCAGATCAACATGAATAAGGTGCATTACTTTTCAGGGATGGTCAGACTGACTTGTTTGTGAGTTTTGTTGGAATAAGTGTTAAAAAATACCTTTAAATCATGTCGCTTATGTGGGTATACATATAAAAATTTAAACTTTTCTTATTAAATTTTTAAAATCTGCACCTTATTTTCAACCAAGAAAATTAGGACTTGCGGACATGAGATTTTTTTTAGATTTTTGAGGGTAGTTAAAGAATATCCAAACAAAGATTAAAATGAAAAAATTAGCCTATTAGCACTTATTCCTAAGATGAACAAGAATCTTCTTTAGTGCATATCCTAAAATTTGCCCCTTCATAAAAAAATACCATTATTTCGTAGGTATATATATTTTTTGTAATGGATAGTTTTGATTTTTAATAATTATGGATTCTAAAATCTTCATGCAAAATTTGGTTCATCTACCATAACTTTTAAGGGTTTTTCGGCAGTAAGTTTGCAACTGTTATAATAATATGAGTTGACAGATGAAAAACAGGTATAACTTTTTTCAGAGACGTCAGATTGTCTTGATTTTAGATTTTTTGGAATCAGCATTAAAAAATACCTTGAAATAATGTATCATATGTGTATATAATACCATAGCCTATTTTTGCTAATTTTGAAAATCTCCATTTCGCGATTTGACCTTGAAATCGCGACAAGCGGACATGAGATTTTTCTAGACTTTTGAGATATGTTATAGAATGACAAAAGGAAGATATTGAGCAAAAAAAATTTCTACTAACATTCATTCCGAGGTTAAACCCTTATTTGACTGGATTATTAATCAGTTTAAACATTTACATTTTGGACACAACAGCTATTACATTAAACAAGAAATCATTTACAAAAACAAAAAGAATTGAAAAAATAAATTTTAAACTTTAAGTAGATCAGTTTCAGAGGTACACCAATTTTTTTAGGAAAACAAATTATTATAAAGAAATTATTTATTAATTTTTTTAATTATTAAACTTTGTTTAAAATTTATTAATTATGTTAAGTAGTTGTTTTTTTTCTTTTTTCTTGGGTTTCAGTTTGTCTTTTTTTTATTCAACTCAGAAAATGAGTAAAAATAAACATATAAAAGTTAATAGTATTAATTTTTTTGTTTTAAATAATTCTTATAGTAATTTACTTACTTAATTATACATTTTACACTGACTTAATTAATTTTAGTAGGTTTTTTTACTGTTATTTTTTAAAGTTTTAATTCTATTTTAGGTTTGATGTGTGTCTAGTTACCTGGAAGAAAAAAAAATAGAAACAAAATTATTAATTTTAATTTAAAAAAAATATTTTAATTATTAATTTTTATTTTAATGTTTTTAATTTATACATAAATAAAACAAATACTTCAACTCACCTGTACATGTTTTTTTTTTTTTTTAAAGATAGGCAAAGAAGGGTGTACAACAACCCCTTTCTTCATTCGATTGCAACAGTCATTCACTAATCAATAGTTTTCGTCTTTAGTGCATCATCATATAAGGTGACTCACTGCCACCATTTGCCCCCGTCGGACTATCCATTGCTGGATTAATACGTTTCTCTTTCTGCCGACGATTACAAAACCACACACGAACAACTTCTTTCTCCATACAAAGCCTATCAGCTAACTGACTAATCTCTTCACTCGTTGGTTTAGGATTAAGGACAAAAGCTTTTTCGAGAGCTCCTCGAATCGAGGTTTCAATAGAAGTTCGCTTCTTTCTACGGCGACCCATAATTTCGGGAGTTGTGACTGTCGTTTGAAGTGCTGCTGGATCAAAAACTCTGTAAGAAAAAATAATTAACCGTTATCAAACCTGTTCGATCAAAAATCAAAATCACAAAAATCGAGGTTAAAAATAAATTCTAAGAATCTAAACTCACCCTCCAGTAGCTGAAATAGTTCGATCGGCATCTTCAAGCCATTTCTGCAACAACGGCTTCAGCTTGCACATATTCTTAAAGCTCAAATTCAAAGCCTCAAAACGCGATATGGTGGTTTGTGAGAAATCATTGCCATACAACTTGCCCATTGCCAAGCCTACATCTCCCTGTGTGAATCCCAGTTTTATCCGCCGTTGTTTAAATGTCTTTGCGAATTGTTCCAACTCCTCCAAATCGGTGGTTTCTTCAGGTGAGGGCTCACCAGCTGCTCGCTGCTGATTGACAGTCATGTGTTTTGGCATTTGAGGGGTTTGTGGGGCGCCACTTGGTGTGCTGGGTGTTAAGATACCTCCAACTTTCAAACTCCCACTGTTCGGTGGAGTCACTTGATTGCTTCCAACATAACCTCCTCCACTTCCAACACCGATCGGTGTATTCTGCTGATGCAGAGGACTACTCGCTGGGCTATTCATAGGACTGCGATGGGTCGGTGTCGAGGTGGATGTTATGTGGTGAGACTTGATTGTCGTTGGCATATTTGGAATTTGCTGTATGTGTTGATGGATATCATTGTGTTGTTGTTGCTGTGTTTGAGTTTGATGTTGTTGTTGCTTCTGCAAAGCTTGCAACTGTTGTGCGGCTTGTGTCAAAGCTTGAACTCGATTCTGAAGGAGAAACTGGGCGGCAGCAATTTGAGTTGCAACTGCTGGGTCATCCTTAGGCAATCCCACCGAACCACTACGAATAAGTTCCATGTAACTTTGGAATTGCTGTTGGAGAGCAACTTGTTGTGCTTGCAGAGCCTGCTGGAAAGCACTAAAGTCCTGTGGAGAGATCGTATTGAGACCGGCTCCAGCCAGCAGAGGATTCTGCATCATGAGCGAACCTAATGCATTTGGTACAAGTCCTGCTTGAAGATTAGGAATCTGAAGGGATGATGTGGGAGTTGTGGTCATGGTCATCGCTGATGGAGGTGGAGTTGCACTGTGTCGAGAATTGTCGCTGGTAAGATTGAGAGCTTCGGTATTATCATCTTCAGGATGATGGTGTCTTGGTGGGCTTAAAGGTGATCGGCAACGGTCACTTGTGTTACCAACACTATCTCCATCATCAGAAACTGAAATTGAAAGAAAAGAAAAAAAAAATCGATGTTAAAAGTAGTTTCGAGGGGGAAAAATGGGTGAAAAAAGGATCAAGGACACGTGCAAATATTTATTTCCTATGCAGATCACATTATTGCTTCGATTTTTCAACCTTTTTTTCAAAAGGTTTATGGTAAAATTAAAATTTTATGCAAAATGTGGGAAAAGGATACACCTCAATACTCCTTGAAAAAAAAATCCTTGTTGCCTAATGGACATTATTCATAAAATAGCAAAAAAAAAAACCCTCTCAATATTCGTGATATTGCAATGGAAATTGGTCAATTTCATAGTCCAATGGTTACCACAATCGAATAACCAAACAGAAAAAAAAATTCAGGACGAAAATAAAAGAAAACAAAAATTCAAAGAAAACATTTCGTATTTATACATCAAAAGGACTCTGCTGCTACTAGAATATATATGCGTGCTTGGTATGCATATGTTTCCGTTTACCTCCAACAAGCACTTTAGAGGGAAAAGTGAGTTTTCATGTTTTGATTGAGTATAGAAGAGGTTGAAACCGGCTGACGACGATGGACTATGACGAGTCCTTGAAGAACTGTGCTAGAGTGTGGGGTGATGAAAAGGATATTTATTTTCATTTTGACACACCAAACGAATGCATAAATAATCATATTGAATTTTTGCAATTCAAAAAAAAACACATACATAGAAAGTGTTTGTTATCCTTTCTCAGGATATCATATATGTATTTGGCAGATGAAAAACAAATTTTCAATTCCACCCCTGAATACATTCGATTGGTTTTATTCAAATGGATGATGTTCAAAAGGTGTGAAACTAACGTTTGCAAATATTCTTATCCTTTTTTTTTTTGTATACTTTTGCCCAAAAAAAGGACATGAATAATAATTTTTATTCAAAAATCTTTGAAATTCAAAAAAAATATACACACATTCATCGAATATTCAAATGGTCATTTGAATGGTGCCAGTTATTCTGCATATGATGCTGAAGAATCATCACGTACTTCTGTCCAAAAAAAAAAGGACGAAACGTGTCCTATTTCCATATGGGAAAATGTATAATGTCGAATATGGAAAGGAATAAGAAAAAAAAAAAAACAGATGTTCCGCATTCAAAAGGAGAATTTCGATATCTGCATTGACCAAAATCACAGAGAGAATGATCCTGTGATGATCCTAGAATTCAAATTCACACTCAAAATCGTCCTTTTTTTCATATATTTGAATGTTTATAGACTGACCAGAACACCATGCAAATATATCTACATCACATGTAGATATTTTGTTACCTATTTTTTTATTCATAAGGATTCACATGTGTGGTGTTATCCTTTTTGGTATGTTTTCATTTTTTATTACCTAATTTGAGGGTTATGCATCTATTTCTTCTTTATATGGACTTGATATAATGGACTTGGCACACTCTCTTTACCCCCTTGAATTGTCCTTGTTGTTGAATTGGATTGTAAATATTTTGTCAATAACAAAAAAAAAAGGACTAAATTGACATCTTCAAGAAGTGAGTTATTACGATTTCGAAAAAGGAAGGAAAGGGTGCTAATATATTAAATCCTCTTAAGAATCTACTTTAAGAAAGTGCGAAGAACTTGTGTCTTACTCTTGATAAAAAAAAAATCAAAACCTTTAAGATTGAAAAAAAGGGAGAGTGGATTTGAATCCTTTTTTTTCTCAGTTTCTATTTTATTTACAAAAGGCTTTATAACTATTCTTTGTGGGATCACGACATTGATTTAGATTTTATCTGTAAGCAGATGTTAATTTTTTGGATAGAAGGGTGTTTTCGAAAAAAAGGAGCAGACTAGGGAGCGGATTTTCTTACCCCTATCTCACTTTCTTATTTCTAGAAATGAATGAAAACTAAAACGAATTGATGATGGAGGGGCTTTTGGTTTCTAGAAGGAGACGGTTGAGGGTCTTATTTAAAGAGCGATTAGGTTCAGATGTAATTGTTTTTTCGGGGGTTTTTGAAAGTGAGAATGTCGTTTTAGTGATGTGTCAATTTAAGGCAATTGAGAAGGGTCTTATATAAGATGCAAGATATTTGGCACGAGCCATGGAATGTTGTAGGTACATGATTGTTCAATTAAAATATTGAGCACTTATTCAGTTTAAAGAAAAAATAAATTGGGAATTGGTTTCTATTTTTGGATAAGTACTACGATGCACTTATTTTTGAGTTCTCTCAAATAAAAATTCAATTTGTAGCAAATGGCCAAACTGTTTTAAGAAATATGTCTTTGAAAACCACTTCTGCTTCAAGTGGTTGGCTTATTAATTTTTTTTTTTTGTACCGAAATATAGCAGCAAAATTTGTATTTTTATTAGGTTACTAGTTGACTCAAATGAAGATAAAACGTTAATAAAATGCAAATATTTTGGGGCCAAAGCGCATACCTTGTGCAGTTTTGTAATTTTATTCCCAAAGAGCAAGGAATTGTGACACGCTCAAGGTTGGTCTGTCTTACTATTTCAAACTACTTTGCAGGCGAAATTCGTTTTACCTACGTTTTACAGTGAAGATTATGATGAGACCACCAGTGGTAAAACAATAATTCTTCTTGTAGATGCACATTTGAGACGTTTACATGTGCTCTGCTTTGATGTTAAAAATGCTTATTTGAATACGAAATTCAGTGAAGAAATTTACATGTACAACTACCAGGGTTCCAAATTTTGGGACAAGAAAAAAAAAAGTCCGAAAACTCAATAAAGGCATTTAATGATCTCAAGCAATCTGCCCGAGGAGGAAGAAAGCAACAGAAATCTTACTTAGAATGGGGTTCAAGTTCAAGGCCTCGACAGCTGACTTATATTTATTTTCAAGAAAAGAGAGCAAAACCTAGTTAAAGGCATTTATAAGGGACTACAAAAGTATTTATAGATCAAAGACTTGCAAGAAAGTTATAAAGCATAGAGATTACGGCTAACAAATCTTTATTACTCCATTAAAATGAAGAAAGAAAAGCAAGTCGAGAATTTTTTGGCTACGACGACGACTCCTGACACAAATCGAAATTAAAGGTAATCAGCCACAATTTTTGTAAATTTTTTGGAAAGTTTGGAAAATAAAAAATATGATGTTTTGACCTCCAAGTCTATGTTAAAAGAAGATAAATACGTAGTCAATATCATTAATCTGAAAATATGATGATTAGATAAAGAAAACTCTCTACTCTAGATAGTAAAAAACCTTATACAATTATTTTGTCAATTAGGTAAAATTGAGTATAGAGGTATTCTAAAACCTAAAAGCATGTAGATATGGATGTTTTTTTCCCAAACGAATAAGTTTTCATGAAAAACGGTTAATTTTACGAGCTACATTTTAGTTTTTCTTTTTTTTTTTTAGAAAAAATCACAACTTCAGAGAAATTTTCCAAAAAATATAAATTTAGTGGTAAACAAATTTAACTTTGAAGCATTTGAAGAATAAAGAAAAAAAAACGGTTAAAACTTGAAAGGCAAAACGAACACGTAAACAAACGTTTTTTAATGGTATAACTGAGCTTACTATTACTCAGTTATTCTATCGTTTGGAAAAAAAATGTATGACCGATAAGTTTAATGAGAAAATATTGTAAAGAATCGAGAAGCGAGAACATAAAAGAAGATAATAATTATACCTAGTGTTGAAATCTTAAATCGACATTACTTTCTTAACCCAAAAAATGAGTTTCTAATGCATTACACTTAAGCTACTAAAAACTTTAAATGAAACTCAATAAAGTGGGACTTGAAAAAATCTATCAACTATCCCGAATGAATTTGTAGAAGTTCCACAAATAATTTTAAGCGACAACTACAATGCGAAATTCATAATTCATAATATTAGAAGAAATTCTATTAAGACTTGAGACGACAAGAAAGCTATGTATGGTGCTTTATTGCAAAAGTTGGAAGAAATTTGCTGGAAACGTTCGACATGGAAAAAAACTGCACATGCAGTTTTTCATTAAATTGATCCAATATTGTTCCTGATTTTTGAAAAAATATGAAACTAAACTCTTATGTTTTTTGTTTTTCAGATACCCGAAATCTTAGATTTGCTTTGTTTTTGATTTCGACCTGATGGTATTAAGCGACATTTTTAAAATTGTTCAGGAAACGAAAAAAACGTCTCATTTATTTATTTTTTCGTGTATTTTATTGGAAGGAACAGATTTCGAAAGGGATTTTTAGAATAAAAACTTGACATCATTACAAAAACGAAATTTTAACCAGATAAGAAGTTTTAGTCGCTTAGTACATTTTTGCGGTCACGACATTGGCGCTTGATACAATGTTAAATGGCGCTTAAAACATTGACATGGTCACAAAAAATAGAGACTTGAAAAAACGTTCTGTTGGTTACGACAATAATATTTTTAAGTATGTCGCTTAGCATAATTTTTTTGGCGGATAGTACAAATTTCAGGGAACAACATTTTCCAGTGGGAAAACTTATCGGTTGCTACAATTTTATTTTCTCCATATCTTCTTTTTCATACATGATAGGACAGCCAAACCCAGGCCAAAACGTGGGGCATAAATCATAGTATAGTTCCTTAAAAAAAGTCATTTTCGAAAAAAGTGCCGCTTAATACATTCTTACGGGAAGGTATCGATATTTAAAAATTAACACTCACCATTACTCTGCAGTGGCGATGGAGATCTCGATAACCGACTGATATCTGAAAAAAGAAACAAAATTTAGTTAAATTTAAAATTAACTAAAAAGTGCATTTGGATTTACATAAAATTAAAACAAAACCTATAAAAAACTATTTTAATTAAATTTATGACTCATGCAACTGCTATTTTTATGACCGTCATTCTACTGACCATATTGCTCTTTTTTTCACCAGGCCCTTGTGGTCATAACATCAATGCACAATCGTAAAATATCAACTTTATAGGTAAGGTAGGTACTCGAACTACATTTTTGGCTTAAAAAAAAATCAATATCCACCGGTCAAATGCCATTGACTTGAATAGAAGAAATAGGTACTAACAGATTGTATCTACAATGTATCGACATTTGCAGGGACGTGTGTATAAAAACCGGCTGACCAGCAACAAGCAAGAAGAATATACACATCCAACCACCTGGTTTATTTGGATAAAAAGTCCTTTTTTTCTTGCACATCATAGGTACCAGACGAGATATGGACATGAACATGAACAAGAAGACGCGACGCTATCCACTCAAACCAAAAAGTGGCTATTTTCATTAACACCCTGGATTCAAGGATATTCTTTTTTTTTATGTAGAGTTCATCTTAAAGGACTTGAAGATAATTTATTACCAAAAAAAACTATATAGCCAAGGTGCAGCTTAGTTTCGAGCATAAAAATCAACGCAAATGAAGTAAGAAAAAGGACAACGACACCAAAGGATGAAGAAAAAAAAAAAAACAAAACAAAAAAAAAATAACACCATCAGGACGAAACGCAAGTCTACAAACAAAATCCCTCCATTGTTTGTCTCTCTTGCTGCCCTCTCTTCTTCTTGATTCATTATTATTTTCGGTGGCTAATAACACCTAAGGATAATGCGCATTGAATGAGAAATCCCTGTATGAAAATAAAACAAATACTTAGACGAGATAATTAGAAAGAAAACTGTTTAACCCATTCCACTAATGTCTGAGAGTTTTGTTGCTCCAGCTCCCTGCTCCATTGTTTGCTTTTACTTTTTCTTCTCTTCTTTATTCTCATCTTCTTCATCAAGTGGATCCTATTTAAGTTTTTTTTTCTTCTTTTTGGTCTTATTTTTGGGGAGAAAAAATTACATTCCAAAAATAGGAAAAAAAATCTTATCTTTTATTTTAGGAAAAAGTCCTTATTTTGATTATATATCTGTGTGTGTGTGTTAGTTTGTACGTGCGTGATGAGTGTAATAGTTAATGGAACTAATTTCGCCACAAAAACTATATATCCCCCTCAACACACATAGCAGATTCCATATTCTATGTGCATTTTTGGCCAGATCAATACCAGACATAAAAATCGATATCCTTGATGCTGTGAAACTCTGTTATGTGTATATCCTGTGTGTGAATTTAATATGCCTGTGGTCAATATTGGAGAGATGTGAAGGACCCATTTTCTAAAAGTTAAAGGCGAAACTGGACAGAATTCACTTTGACACGCGACAACATTAATCGCAAGGAATATTCAATGGAAAAGGATTTGGTCCATACACAAACATCCCCATCGCATGACCAAGAAAAAAAAAAGGACCTTCATTGTGTAATGTTTATATAAATGTTACCCAGGGGTCAAAGAGGGTAATTAGGTATGCGTCCTTGTTGAAAATGCAACAACAAGGATCAAATTTAAAAATGAGATTATTTTCTATGTCCTGTCCATTTTGTGTATATTTGTGTGTGTGTGTGTTCACTATGAAATGCATCTATTTAAAAATTTAAATTTATTTCGTTTCGGTCATAAAAGGGTCCCCTTTGATGGGTTTTCTTTATTTTTTTTTTTCAGTTCGACCAATAATGCCCTTTTTTTCCTCTCTGGCTCGTGCCAGACGCGCGCGATGTTATAGATGACAGATGTAAGAATGGGATTTTTGGTTTTGTATTTTTATTTTTTTTTTTGTAAAATGAGATTTTTAACATAAATTATGCATTTGAATTGGATATGGGATTGTTATATGTTACTACATTGTGTTGTGTGTGTATAGAGGGGGTGCAGGGCACATGAAAGGTCAAAAATTTGTTTATTGGTTGTTATATAAATGAAGAGGGTTAGCAATAGGGCGTTTGAGGGCAACCTTTATATTTTAGTGAAAATTGGAAAATTTTATAATTAGGTATAGGAGGCACCTCAGACCTCACGTATACTCAGACGACCTATATAAACACATGAATGGATGGATATATATTTTCATGGCTGATCTAATTTGTTTAATGCAAATTAATTGGTTCATATGTTTTGTTCTTTAAAAGGGAATAAGGGGAAATGAGTACTCCTGAGTTGAAGTGATGCCAAGAATTTGGAATACCGAAAACTGAAAGCAGAAAATAAATTTTCTGCTCGTCTAAGAAGCTTAAGAGTGAACATTATTCTGCAAAAGTAGGTACACATTTAAGCCATTAGTACTTATTAATTTTTCGGACAAATTTTGAAATGTTAAACTCGCAGTAGAATGTGTGGAAGGTATTCCTAAATTTCGAAAAGAATAAATTGGAAATATTTTTTTTGAATAACTCTTCTATTTTTCTCCATTTTTCAAAATCCGATAATTCATTGAGGATTATTGTATTAAAAAAATAAATACTGGTAAAGTAAACAATAGACTCGAGAATACTCTTTTGTTTTTACTTTTCGTCAATTGTCAATTTTTTAGCAAAACAAGCAAGTTTTATGTTTCGCACGATTCGCAGAAGTTTTATATGTAGAAAATTACAGTTTTTTCTTATTTAAGTCTTTGAGAATAGTATTGGATCTGCAAAATAAGTTTGGGTTTATGTGACTGTTGCATATTTATTGTAAATTATTAAAAAGTAAACAAGTTCTAGTATTCAATATGTTGCAACTACAAAAAGGAATCAAAGGAAATCTAGGAATAACTCTTTAACAACGAACACATACTCAGTTTTTACTTTTATATATTCAAATACTCATATTAGCCATATATACAAAATGGGTTCTAGAAACAGAATTCGAAGAGTCCATCTTGTATTTTCTGAGAAATTAATTAAAAAAAATGTTTAAAAATTATTTTGAAAAGTTTGGAATAATTAATTCCTCCTGATTTACAATCTCTATACGATAGAATCCCTCAGTACTAAAATAACTAAAAAAAGGTTTAAGTTAAGTTAGTTCCAACAGTGAAAGAAAAGCTATAGCTAGCTTCAGTTGATTGAGAGTTAATATTGCTTAAATTAAAAAAAAAAATTCAGAGTACCTACTTTTTTGACATCTGTTGGCTTCTAATTTTATGTTTATTGTCCACCAGGGATAATAATTCTAACCTTTAACTCGGTTTCAGTAATAAATAAGTCAGTTTTCATAACGTTCGGATCTCAAACACTTATAGTTAATCTAACCATAAACCATGATTACTAGACCATATTCTATTAACATACATACACTAAATTCGTTGAACTGTTATACAAACATTTGAAGCTACTGGAAAAATGGTAAAAAAAAAGTTTTTTTTTTTAGATTTACACCCCTTTTCTCAACCACAGTCACAGTGGATCCTGCAATTTTTTTTAACAGCATCTTCAATTGTGAAAAATTAAAAAATCATTTAAATTCTATTTTGGTTCAATGTTATTTTAGTGTTCGAAAGCTCTTATAAATCAAATATGCAGTTGAATTTGCTCTTCTTTTCATCAAAATGGTTCATAGTGAGCAGAAATATTGCAATTTTTTGAAGACAAAAAAAAGGTTGGAAGAAGAATCAACCTTCCTAATGATATGTAGGGGAAAGTGGCCTAAAATGGCACCCCAAGGTAAAATGGCCCCCTTGCTAGAAATCGTAGAATCGAACATAATTATAAAGTTTTATGAAAGCGATTCTTAAGTTAATCTGGCAAAACCGACATAAACAAAATTTTAGCAACTTTAAGACATTATTTGAAATTTGAAAGGTCAAACTGTCTCTAACCACCTCAAAAAGTACACTCTTTAAAATTTTGTGATGTTTTTTTTTTGCAAAAAAAAAGTATAAAAAACTTTGTATTTTGGAAAAAGAAGTATGCATGAAGTATTTCTTAATAATTTACTGTAATAAGTTGGCTTAGAACGATTTTAGATTTTTCGGTATAAAAATTAAATTCAAAAAACCCAAAATGGGTAAAATGGCATACTTTTTTTCACATGCCGTTTTATATTGGCTTTCACAATTTAATTTTTTGATAATGAAAATGGCTGCTAAACATAAACGATCTACAGAGTGGAAGCCTTAGACTGAGGAAAGTCCTTGATTCCGTCCAAAATCTGGAAAAAAGCATCCAAATTATTCGAAGTTCCAAAAACTAGAGTAAGAAGACGAGAAACCAACAGGAACAGGGTTTTGAATGACTCGCAGAAAGATTTGGGGGGGGGATTAAGCACCACTTGTTAGAAGAAAATGGAAAAGGAGCCCTTTGACTCGATTTTTCAATTAAAATCACGTACTTTTGGACAGTGTGCCATTTTACGTGATGTCCTGCAATCAAAATGGTGAATATAATTTATATTGGTCAAATCCACCAAAAATTGTCATTTTCCTTTCTAACAAGCAATTGTATGTAAATAAATTGGTACCAATTAATGAGTTTTGAAACATTTCCAGCCGATAATACGATTTTTTTTCGTCCATTTCGTCAGGTGCTTTCTATTAGCTACGGGATCATCTAAAGTAACATTTGAAGATCTTTATATAGGTACATATAAGTTTTAAAACAGAGTTAACAAGCTTAATAGGTTAGATTCTTAAAAATGACTAGGTATTGGTAACATTTGGGTCCATAAAGAATATTCAAAAAGCAGTCATTTTGAGAGTAAAAATCTCCAATACCTGAAGAAATACTTAGAATTTAGTGATATTTTCTTATTATATCCAAAATTGGCTGATTCTTAAAACCGATATAATAAGCAACTCAACAAAAGATCGGAACCACCTTTAATTGGAAAATCCTTTCCCAACTCCCAACAAAATTATATAGTAGTAGATTATAGATAATGGATTTTAAAATTTATGAAGCGAAGACAAATCAAACCAGCAAACGAAAACAGACGAAACCGTTATATTTTGTTGGCGTCATTAGTCTCATACAGATTGTTAAGGATTTAAACACTTACCAGGAGATAGAAAAATTACACTTCCAGACTCAAAATGCAACACTAATCAGAATGCAAATCGCTTTAAAAACAAATCAGAAGAATTAGGAAAGGTTTTTCTCCGGATCAGAAATACTGTCTAGAATAGCTCAAAAACTACTACTAAGCAGATAGGCACTCGCAAAAAAAAAATGAAGTACAAGTTAATACCAACTAACGTAAACCAGTTTAAAGTGGCCGAAAGTAAAGTCAATCTTGAAGATTTAAATTTTATTTCACAGAGTGTATCATATTCATAACACGACTCCCGAATTACATGAGCAATGGCATTGAAAAACCTTTCTGTCAAAGATTAAATACCTATCAAGAACATTAGGTAGATAACGGAATCCTTAAAGCTACAAAAATCACAGCACAGTTGTTTTTTAAGTAAGTTTTCAGTTCTTTTAACTAAATGATCTTTGAATGAAGTTTGCATGGTCATCATATCAAAAAAATCAGAATTTATCAAAAGTTAATAAACGAACAAAAGAAAGAATTAAAAGATGAAATTTCAAATTATGTAGGTAGGTATACCTATCCTTAAAGAAAAGTAAGTATTTTTTTCTAATCAGATCAAACAGGATTTTAAGTCCTTTAACCCTGCAAAAAGGCATATTTAGGTACCTACATCAACCTATAGACTCCCCAGCAACATGCTTTCTTTTTATTGACCTCTTTACAGCACCTCTTTAGGTACCTGCAGTTGCATAACAAAACCTCTTTACCCGCCCTACAAGACATCCTTTTTCTTTCTTACAATACATCCAGATACAAAAGAAAAACCACAGGTATCACATTGTCTTTTATAAATGTGCTAAAGGCATGATCCTTATTTAATTGCAAAACAAATTAAACAAAAAAAAAAAGAAAAGAAAATTATCCTTGACAAGAGAGAAAAAGTGTGCAAATCTTATTTTTTTTTTTGCAAATTTAACAAAAATTTCTATACCTACACATACAATTGGCAGGATATAAATATTCAAAGAGGTCACATAAGGAAAAGAAAATTCTATAAATAGCTTATACATCTCACAACATGGTAGAAAATATACAATTAGAAATAGAAATTTTATATACATATACATACATCGATTTTGCATGTGTCCTGTTGTTGGTGTTTTCAATAAGTCACGCTTCAACGAGTTATTATTATCCTCGGGACTATTGTTCCATCGTATTTCAGACATAACCATTTTTAAATAGTTTTTTTATTTTTCGTCCTTTTTTACAACTTTTTGCTTAAATCCACAAAATTATTGATAAATAAACTTTCACAAAAAATTTATTGATATCACTTTGAATCCTTTTTTGCGGAATAATTACGCAATACACAATTTTCTTTGAATTTAAATAAATTTCTTTATCAAAATAAGGACATCTACGCACTTTGGATACCGCTTTTTGTTTTTTTATTTTCTTAGTTTATATTTTTCTTATTTAAAACTGTGTTGTTGTTTATTGTCCTTTTTTTTATATATATTTTTTTGTACACAATTTCGATCCAAACGCGTTCGTGTTTCATTCAAAACTAAAAAAACAAAATCCGAAATTCCTGCAGGACACCTTTTCAAAGTTTTTTTTTTTTGTGTCCTTTTTCTTTCTGTCAATTTGCGGTAAAAATTTTCTGTGTGCAAAAATAAGGTAAAGCCAGATTTTTCATAAAGAATTTTTTTGTATGTGTGTGTGTCTGAGACAATAATGTAGGTATAACGGGGGAAAATACAAGACAAAAATTATTCAAAAAAATCCTTATTTTCCGAGGAGATAACAGTAGGTACACCATCCACGACAGAACTGTAACGAATGTAAGTAGTATGTGTATTTTTTTTTCTCTATGAGAGGAGATTGTACCAATAGAATCCACATATGGAAAATCGAATAAGAATTTTCCTATTTACAATCCACAAAGATAGATTTTTTCAATGTGTTGGTAAAAGGGGAATTGTAGAATTAGACGATTGGTGGGTGTGGCTTAATAAATTAGATTTTTCAAAAAACTATGCTGACTGTGTGGAACGTAAGTATACAAGAATGTCGTTGTTTTCCACCATACTCACTCTCTCCTCACAGTGGGTTATGATTTATGTTTCAATTTTGTTGTTGTTGTTGGTGCATACATTAGTTTTGCACACAAAGGATACAGCATACAGGATTTTTTTTTTTAGTTTTGGGGATAGTTTTTCTAGAAGGGGGATAAGTGGTGTGGAATGTAGGTGTAGTGATTGTAGGTGTACCTTTCTACCATTCTACGAATTATATATTTGCAACCAATGGTCCTTGCACTTTGCACAGAACCACCATCACTATAGGATTCACTTTAGGTTAACCAAAGAAAGAATAGAAGTTTTCGTCCTTTTTTTTTGCTTTTTTCTTTTCTTATTGTTTCATAGAGCAGATGTTACTGATGGGGAGGCTAAAAGTTTGCATTTATACACATGAGGAGTATAAACACCCGCCATGGTCATTTCCAACTGTAATCCTTTAAGGATTATGCGTCGGGGGAGTTTGGTTGTGGGAGACTTTGGAATATTAGGGAAATGATAATGATGACTGGTTGTTGTAGTCGTAGGTAGAGTGTGTGTATGCATCTTTAAAGAAGAAAAAACAAAATAAAAAGGACTTTCGAAAGCTAGATACCTACATAGAGATAGATGTCATTTCCGGTTTTCTTTTGTGTATAGGTTTGAGGTGTGAGGGTGATTAATATTTACGAAAATGGACTTGCGGAAGGACATTTGAAATAAAGAAACAAAAAAAAAAAAAAAAACAACAACAAAAAATAGAAAGAAGACAGAAAAAAAAGGGTTGACCAAATCACCACCATCATAGATAGAAATTGTGTGCTTCCACTTGATGTCATATTAAAAAGGACATTAGACCACTCTTCGTGTTTTTTTTTTTTTTTTTTTTGTTTTTTTGGGTTTTTTTTTTTTTGTGAGTTGTTATGGCGACTTGGTTCACTTGTTCTTTTTCACTTGTCTTTTTAATAGAACGGGAGATTCCTTATTCTAGTGTAGTGTCTTCAGTAGGTATTTTATTTTTTTTTTTATTTACTTAATATTTATTTGGATTTTAGTTGTAATGGGAAGTAAAACACTCGTTTTCGATGCTGCGTGTAATTGAAGGGAAACGATCTGGAAGAATGTGGGTTAGGATTTTGGGATTTTTTTTCAATGTTTGGTTACTAGTTTGGAGCAGGGATTGATTGTTCAAAAGCATGCAATTCGAATAAGTGATGTAAAAAAGAATTAAGATACCTACGACAGTCTGTTAGAAGTTACACGTTAAAGTCTTTCTCATGCAAGAAAGTTTTTTAAGTGCAATGCAATGAGTAGGTATATACAAAAATATGTTAATTTTCTTGAAAAAAAATTGCCATTAGTTTTGGGAATAATTATTCTAAAAATATAAAAATAGGGATTTAAAGTGGGCATCATTTTATTTTAAAGTCTTTTTTTCTCCATGTAAGAAAAAAATATGATTTTTGGAAATATCTCAGGAACCAAATCTCGAAAAAACTTTTAGTTTTCAAATATGAATAGAGCTTAAAGAGACCTTTCTTTTGATGTCTCACTTGATGAGTTTAGAGTTAATTTTTGAATATGTATTTTTTTCGGCAAGGGGTTAACCTTGATTTTTTTTTTGAAAATTTGAAAAAAAAAAATGAATTTGTAATTTTTCTACCAAAATGCATAGAACTTACCACTGTGAACTTATTTATGTAAACGAAAATTTGTTTCGAGACTTTGGTCCGGAGGAATCGCTTGCGAAAGTAAGAAAAAAAAAATGTTTTTATGCAAATAACTCAGCAACCAGACCTCCAAGAAACTTTTGGTTTTCAGAAATGAATAGAGCTTAAAGGACCTTTCTTTTGATGTATCACTTGATAAAGAGAAACAAATAATTTTCCCCGTACCATAGGTACGCCAGCTCAACGTTATACAGTTCGTTACACTTGGATAGCCTCACCAATAGTACTCTTAAAAATTACACTGGTCTGCAAGGAAATCATCCTTTAAATAAAACTATACTTTTCTAAAGGATTTTTGTATGCTGATTCTGAATCTGAAGTCAGAATTGATCTAGCACGTCACGTTTTTTAGATATTCCCGTTAGAAAATCTCAAAAACCCATTTTTTTGCCGTTTTCGAAGAAATATTTTGGCATAATGTAATATTTTTCAATTAAAATTGTTACGGTTTATAAAAGAACTTATTTTTTTCTTTCAAATTCAGTTTCAATCTTCTCAATTTCTCTTTTCTTCTCGGAGATATCTTAATTTAAGTAAGTTTAGTAGGTTTGGCATATCTTATCATAAAAAAAACTGATCTCTAAAAATTAATATATCTTTCTCCCTAGAACAAAAGCATACTTTTCTAATGAACTTTAGTGTGCTGATTTTGAATCCGAACTCAAAAAATTTCTGTCAGCTCTGGTTTGTGAGAAATAGTAGTTTTTATTGAGATTTTCTAAGAAAAAACTTGATTTTGTGATACTTTAATGCGAATATCTTAAAATCCTCAAGTGATAGAATTTTTTTGACTTCGGATTCTAACTCAGCACATCAAAAACTATAAGAAAAGTATACTTTTGTTTCTAGGAAAAACAAGTCTGAAGCTTTACAAGGCAGTTTAGTGAATGGTTTATTACAAATAAGATATTTCTAAATAGAAAAATTGTATATAAAATTACAAAACACGTAAAAATTATGTTTAATGTATTTTATTATGGTTTTCTTTACATATTTGACTTTTTAAATATAATGAGCATTGATATTTTACATTTGATATTTTTGTTCACTTAGGGTTTACTAAAAAGTGAAGGATTTCGAAATGTCTGCTTTTTTTGTCAATCAGTATTTCAAAAAATGAGTAAAAATTAATGTAAAAGTACATATTTGGTGCCAATCGATAGATCATATTACGAGGAATAAGTAATCCAAATTTGAGCTCAATGCTACAAATAGTTTTAATTTTGCACGAGTTCAAATAAATCTAAAAGGTTGATTTTTTAGAAACTACCCACATTTTTCAAAAATCATTTTTACAAAAATTACAAACCAGATTTAGATTCAGGAAAGTCTAATCTTTCATAATATCAAAAAACTATTTGAAGGAGAAAAATAAAGTTAAATTTTGCAGACCAGTGTTATCTTCTTTTTTACTTTTTAGATGTGCATCACAGATTGAAATTTTAACTAAGCAGCAAGTACACACTTCTTTGTCAGGGATGTAGATAAGTTTTACTTGATTTCTTGCAGCTAACGGTGTTTTCTTAGAACTTTTTGTTGAATTTCAATAAAATAGACTTTTTTTTTTGTAACATCAGAAGAGCCTCACCCCATTTATTATAGCGAAAACGAAAGTTTTTTGATAACTTTCTTAACAAAAACAATTATTTATTATTTTACAAAGTTAAACAAATAACACTGGTCGGCAACGAAAATGAAGCATGAACCAAACCATATTTTTCTAAAGAACTTTTGTGTGCTGATTTCGAATCCGAAGTCAAAATTTTACTGGCACGTCAAGTTTTCGAAATATTTTAATATTAAAAGGTCAAAAACGCGTTTTTTTGGTACTTTTGGCGTTGAATTTTATCACCGTTAATTTTTTTTTTCGCAAAACTACTTATGCAATCTTCAAAAGCTATATTTTATCGTCTTAAATAAGTATATTTTTTTCTCAAAATTATTTTTTTCTAAAAGATATTTGGTATAGAAATAAAGCATATCTCAAAATCTTGGTAGTTAAGGTAACTTATGGTTTTTGAAGCAGATTTGAAGTAAATTCCAGTTTTCGACTCCTGATTCGGATTAAAAAATAGCAAAATATTACGGAAAAATAATATATTTAGATGAAATGTCAAAAAACATTTCATTTAAAATTAGTTTTTGGGACTTTATAGCTAAAATTGTGATGAGCAGAGCTAAAAAATTAGACGTGATAGAAAAAATCTGTAAACTGTTTTGAATTCAGCACACTCAAGTTTATTAAAATCACCTTACAGAGTTCTTGCTCCCGACTTTTTTTTTGTTTTTTGCCGACCAGTGTAATTTTGAAACTTCTAGCGTTTCTTCTATTTACTTAGAATTCTGTCAAAAAATACGACTTTTTAAAGAATAGTCAAGAAATTTCATCACATCTAATGAAACGTTATCCCAACAGGCTTTGATGCCATCATTTGACGTCTCTTTCTTCAGATACAGCTTTCTATATTCATTGCCCATTTTCAGGATATTATGAATATGTTAGATAAATGATTTTTAACAATCTTTTAAAATAACTTAAAAGAAAATTTCTTCTGCTGCCGTAATCGTGGAAGAGAAAAATATTCACTTCTAATATTTCAATAGCTGTTGATTTATTACAATGAAGAAAAAAAAACCTCTTTACATTCCATTGCAAGAATTCCAGTTTGCTTGATCGGGGAATAATTCTTCTTCCAACACATTGCTATTTTTTGTCTTTTCAACTTAAAAATTCGTCTTTAATTTTACACTCCTTTTTTCAAAAAAAAAAAAACACTTTCAAAAAGTTTTTTTTTTACAATAAAAGAACAAAGCAAAGTATATTTTTATAAATGCCCTTGGAGATTTCCGTAACATTAATATTTTATAGAAACAAAAAATTTCAATTTTTTTCTTTCTTAAAAATGTGTTTGGATATCCTAAAATCGGATATGCAAATTACCAAAATTACAAAACTAAACAAAACACCCAGTAATAAAACATACACCATAAAATGTTGCCTACCTTTTGCATATTTTTGAGGAAACACAACTATCGTAAAAAAAAACCAAACTATTTTTGGCTGAAAAGTCAATTTTTTGTTTATTTTTTTCCGTATATCATAAAAAAATTTGAGAATATCCTGCGGTGCAGGTGTTAAAAAGTATAAATTAAATCATAAAACATCTCACGCATCCTTTTTATGGATTTATCTTTCCAAATTCCTCCGTCTGTTCATGGTAAAAAAAAGAAGAAGAAAAAACGAAGAGTTACACGCACCGCGTGACCTTCTAAGAACATAGGTAGCATCGTAAAAAAATAAAATAAAATACAAATTCAAAAAAAAAAAAAAAAAAACTATACACTTTAAAAATTATTCGGGATCAAGGATATGCGTGATTATCTATAGTAGGCGCGTTAATTGCGATTCGCATTGAGATGTTAAAAATTACTCTCAAACCGTTGAAAGACTTTTTTTTCATCCATTTTTAAAACATCCATAAAACAATAAAGTCGTAAAAAAAATACTAGAAATAAAAACAACACGTAGAAAAATTTCAGGTAGTCAAGTAGCCAAAGGTAAAAAATCCTTAGAAATTACCACAGGACCGACCAACGTCGTAAAAAATTGGAAACAATCTTTAAAAAAAACTGACTTCTGGTAACTGAAGCAATAAAATTCTAAACAATTGGCAGGGACAGGACATTCAAATTAGTTCTCAGGCATCCTTAAAAAAACAAAGTCCTTATTTCTTAAAAAAAAAGTATCTGTTTATCTCTTTTGTATCTTCTTTGCATCTTCGAAAAATGTAACGCATAAATTAGACACTGATATCCTTCGACTTTCTTTTGTGCAAACATCTTGGGGGCATCCTTAACATTTTTATTAGAAATTTCTTCATCTGCATTCAAAATAATTCCCCCAATCTGCTTTAGAAGAACAAATACAAGTCATTAATCACGAAAGAGACGCTGTTTGCGTGCACAATTGCAATTATCCTTGTACAGGATTTCAGGTAGGTATAAAAAATGCATCAAAAAATTCAATAAAAAATGTATAAAAGGAAGAGAAAAAAAAAGCGCGCGCATTTTCCATACTCAATCACCAAGATAATGATAACCCAGGATGTGGATGTTGCTGATGATGATGATGTAGTTCTCTCCCAACATCCCTCCAGGACATTGATTGCGTTTAAGTAGATTGATATCGGTAAAATCAGTTCAGGTACCAAAATAAAAAAAAAAAAGAACTAGGACCTTTCAATAAAAAGAAAGAAAACAACAAAAAAAAATCAAATAAATTCTGACAAAAAATGTTTTTAAGGACTTTTTACCGTAATTTCTTCGAAATATAAAAAAAAAATTCATTACATACAAGGCAATCCTGCATAATAGGGACATGCAATATAAATTTTCTTAGGGTTGACGTTTAAGAACGATGGAGAGGTTTTTTGTTTCTTTATTTTTCATCTTATTTTTTTTTTTCTTATCCTTCGAGTTTTTTATGGTAAAAAGTGGTTGATTGCGCACAATTTGAAATAATTTTTTTGCGCTACGTAAAAATGGGGGAATATGTTTTTTTTTTTACAAATTTTAACGTAAAATTGAGTATAATTTTTTGGTAATGTAAGATTGAAGATTGAAAATATAACGGACTTTCTCACGTTTTTTTAAGGATTTTTCATCGAGTTTTTGAAAAGAAAAGAATTTGTTGTTACGGTTCTTTGGTTTTTTATATTTTTTTTCTTTTCTTTTTTCAATTTTTTTTTTTGTTTGTTGTCAGGATTATTTACGCTTTTTCAATAAATCAATACCTAGGTCTTGAAGAAAAAGGATTTTTAACCCAAAAATTTAACTGATTTTTTTTTTTTAGTTGTTTGTTAGTTGTTCAAGGGGTTGTAATGTTTTTGTTATTTGCATTTTTTTTTATATGAATTGGGTATTTTTTAAAAATGAAAGATTTTATAGAAAAAAGTATTAATAGGGTTGAAGCCCATTTTGTTTTTTATAACATTCTTATATTTTTTGGTAACCTTGGAAGGTACCCATTCCCACCAACGTCTTGGTGGGAATAATGTTCTAAATCAATTTTTTTGATAACGCTGATGTTTTTAAATCGACAGATGCTGATTCTATAATATATTTGATATAAATATGATGAATAGGTACATGAAGTCTCAAGATTTAGAAATAATCTCATCATTCTGAAAGTGGCTATCTTGAATTTATGTTAAAAATCTTGATTTCAGTTAAAAAGCTCGTATATTCTTTAATAAAAGAAATTTGAAAATATTGTTTGAACCTCTAAGGTCTCTCTAAATCATCACAAATTTTTTTTTTTTATAGAAGACATTTTCAAATTTTTTATCAATTTTGACATAAAAAATTCAAGTTTGTTTGAACAGCAATTAATTTTAAAGTCGTATAAACGAATCGATTTTTGGCACACTGAAAAATATTTGAAGGGGAATAAAAAAGACTGTTAAAACTTTCGATAAGCTGAATTCCAATCCGAAGTCAAAGATAGCTATATAGTTTTTTTTTAAGAATAAAAACACTTTATGAAGTTAATATATCTCTAAAACTTGAAGTCAAAAATATTTTCTAACTTAAAAATATAATTTTTGCAACGAAAAATTAAATTTTCAGTTTTGTGGCAATTATAATAACGCCATAATAGTAATTTTGTATGAAAATTAAAAAAATAAATAGTAAAATGGTAAAATAATGGTAAAAGTAACTCTAATATTAAAGCTTTTTATTGAACAAAATTAGTTTATATAACTAATTAAACACCGTTTTAAATGATCTTTTACACAAAACCAAGTATGCCATTTAGTTTCTTGTATATAAAAAGTTCGTAAGCCACTTTTAAAAATTATTAATCAACAAACAAAAACGAAATTTTTATAAAATTCATCAAAGCGTTTTCAAAAACTGGATTTTTCAAAAAAAAAAAAAAATTTGAAATATTTTTTAAAAATCCAAAAATGTGTTTTTTGAAAGTTTTAAAATAACGTTTATTTTAACGTTTTTGTATAAAAATTTTGGTTGAAATCTGTTTTGTCATTTACGAGAAATTCATAAATCAAAAAAACGTTCTATGACAGGTACCGTTAATAACGGTACAAAATATATTTTTTTATTACAAAAGTTGGCTCTAATGTGTTATATAAACAGAATTTTAATAAAAATCGTTTCAGCCGTTTTTGAAATAAATTAACTTTTCTATTTCCGTTATATGACAGGTACCTTTAGTTTTGGCCAAAAAAAAATATTAAAATCAATCCTCTAGGGAATCACCCAAAACTATTTACTATCACGTTTGAAGTTAATCGCTCCAGTAGTTTAGGCCGTAGCATGAGGTACATACACATACACACAGACATAGGGTAAGATGGTATAAGAGTGCGCATTTTAGACAAAACACCAAATAAAACAATAACAAAAAGAATTTAACTACTTTTTTTAGGTATAGTTTTTAGTTGATAATCAAAGCAACGAAAAAAACTTAAAACTGGTAACAAAAATGTATTAATTCAATAGTTATAGTCCAGTAAATAAAGGAGTTTTACCCTACAAAAGGTCCGGTAGTTCTAAATTTTTGATATGTTGTTAGGTATGGTTAGTAGATAGAAAAACCAAATTTCCACAACCCCGCCCCCTCCGCCCCCTTCAGCATCACCGAAAAACCATAGAAATCTGGCACTTTTTTCACTTTTATGCCCATAACTTTCTTCTGGTGCATTTTATTGAAAAAAAGTTGTTGGTAGACTTGTAGAAAACATAATTTCCTACGAAAATGACCTTGGTAGTATTTTTATACATCCAAAAACAACGAAGTTATGAAGCTTCCAAAAACATGTAAAATTTCGGATTTTGCAATATTTTCAGTTTCTTGTCACTTAACAGTGCTATAACTCTTTAACAATTGACTTTTACGCAAAAGTCTTCATAATCAATCTTATAGACAATTTAATTACCTAAAATAAAATGTAACCCACTTTGATTTTGTGAATCAAATAACCGAGTTAGGGCTAAAATAGTAAAAAAGTATTTTTGGTAGTTTTAGAAAATTTTTTAATTATCCATTAAATGAAGGATTTGAATCCCACAAAAAGTCGGGTGGTTCTTATTCTATATTTAATCAGGTTCTAATGGTAGATTGAAAAAAAAATTCATAGCCACGCCCCCTCCGCCCCCTTAACCATACCCCAAAAACCAATTCTGCATTTTTTCAGTTTTATGCCCATAGCTTCCTTCTGGTCATTTAAATGTGAAAAATTAATGTGCAAAATTGTAGAACACAAAATTTTCTACAACTTGCACATCCAATATCCACCAAACTAAGAATTTTCAAAAAAAAGTTACAATTTCCGTTTTTCTTTATTTTCAGTTTCTTACCTGTTTACAGCGCTATAACTTCCCAATTTTTAATTTTTAGCCAAAAATCCTTTTGTAGGGAATTCATTTGCATAACTTTATTATTTTGATAAGAACCAGGTAATAGTAAGTGTTTTTATTTAATAAAAGTCGTATTTCTTAATAACCTAGTTTAATATCTCATGCGCTTATAAAGCGGTGGGCTATGAGTGGACGAAGGTAAAAGAATTGCGTTATGAGGGGAAGGGGTAGCAGGTGGGGAAATATAGAAGTAATAGGTGGAGTTGAAGATGGTGAATTATGAGAAAAGTTGGCTTCGTTGAATTTTTCTTCAAATTGATCGATGATATCTGATCTTCTTCGTCGACATCTTCATAAAAAATTCAAGTGGACGATTTTGACAGGATTGTCCACAGCAAAAATTACAGAATGTGGAACATTTAAGTCCCTCTTTCCTGCATCTGCCAGCTCCCATGCATCTAGGCACATAGGTATTTGCATGACACAGCTTTCATCAATTTTTGGGGAGCAGGATCTTGCACAGTTTTAATGGGTTGCAATACGTGGCATCCTCTCGTCCAGCCCCATTTCAGAGGTTTTTCTCAATACCCATCCACGCCATGATCTGGTGATAAGTCCGGAGGAAATGAAAGTGTGCTGGATCTGTTGTACGCGGTAGTTTGCACAAATTAAGTTAGTTGAACTGCTCATAAATTTGAAATATCGAAGAGAGCTTAGAGATATGACTACTGTCCTCTCCATATAAAGCCAACAAGATATGTTCTTCCGCCTCCGATACTTTCTGATCTCTGGCATTTGGGTCCTTAGCTTCTCTGCAGCTTCAAGAGCAGAGGGGTTTTTGAAACATTTTGCAAAATTTGTTTTTTTCCGAAAACAAAGATGTTTGAGGTGGTGTCACATTCACTTATGGCATGAATGAGACGTTCTCCATAGAATTGAATGTGAAAAATGGAGAATTCATCAGATAAATTGATCCTCCCAGGTTTTCGAAGGTACATACACGTTCTCTGCCCTAGGTATAGTAAGTCGATGTCTTCCTCAAAAATCTTTGAAACTCTATGGTACCTGCTTTAGATACTAATTCTGGCGCAACTGGAAGAAAGCATCCTTACGTTCGAGTTGAATCAGGGGTGGTTGTGGTTGCATGATAGTAGAAACTTAAAGTAGCTGCGCCTCGTGGTGATTTGATGAAAAGCCAAGGGATGTAATCATATAAATGAGAAGCTCAGGACCTTCCTATACATATACACTTATTCTTGTTTGAAGGGGGAAAGGAAGGATCGGGGACGAGCAGCAGCTTTAACAGCATGGGATAAGGCCAAACATTTCCTTTTCCATTTATCCAAAGGGCCACTCTTATTCTTCAGTATTACAGTTTCAAAAAATAGAGGATGGGTAAGGGTACTCATCTGTATTGTAAACTTTAGACCGAATGACTTCCAAAACTGTGCCTGCGGCTGCTTTGACTACTCTCAACCTTTTAACCTTCTCCATACTTCTTAGGCAAACAGGATTTGACTGTTTTATTATCCATTTTATAATCACCCGTATTGTGATTTACAACTGTCAATCGATTGTTGATAAATACTGTAATTTTGGGTTTTTAAACCAAAATTATAGGAAAACTGGTCAACTGGAATTTTGTAATTAGATTTCTTTATAACGACTAGGACCATTCTCTGCTTTCAAAACTTTTTTTAATTAAGTAATAAGATATTAAAATTAAATTTGTATCAACTTCCGATTGATAGTTGTATATTAGGGTGGTCCTTATTTTACTCTTTTTCGAAAATTGAGTGCGACGCCCCCTAGATTGGTTCCAAATCAGGAAAAAAAATACCCTATTTTTTTTTAAATTTTTATCTCTGACCCTTCCTGGCCCTATTTTGATAAGAAGTTACTATAGCAAGGGCGATATTCTGTGTCCAGTGTTGGGTAAATGGCGGATTTTTGATATAAACTTCTTAATTAAATATGGTCAGGAAGGGTTAGGAATACAAATTTGAAAAAATTAGGGCTTTTTTTTCCTGATTTGGAACCACTCTAGGGGACGTACCCAATTTTTTGTTCCTAAGGACCACCCTGTTGTATATAGCAATAAAGCTGAACCTCCTTCAATCGTACTTGTCAACTCATCAACTCATATATGAAACTTCATAAAACTGAAAAAAATGCAGAATTGGTTTTTGGAGTATGGTTAAGGGGGCGGAGGGGGCGTGGCTATGAATTTTTTTTTCAATCTACCATTAGAACCTGATTAAATATAGAATAAGAACCACCCGACTTTTTGTGGGATTCAAATCCTTCATTTAATGGATAATTAAAAAATTTTCTAAAACTATCAAAAATACTTTTTTACTATTTTAGCCCTAACTCGGTTATTTGATTCACAAAATCAAAGTGGGTTACATTTTATTTTAGGTAATTAAATTGTCTATAAGATTGATTATGAAGACTTTTGCGTAAAAGTCAATTGTTAAAGAGTTATAGCACTGTTAAGTGACAAGAAACTGAAAATATTGCAAAATCCGAAATTTTACATGTTTTTGGAAGCTTCATAACTTCGTTGTTTTTGGATGTATAAAAATACTACCAAGGTCATTTTCATAGGAAATTATGTTTTCTACAAGTCTACCAACAACTTTTTTTCAGTAAAATGCACCAGAAGAAAGTTATGGGCATAAAAGTGAAAAAAGTGCCAGATTTCTATGGTTTTTCGGTGATGCTGAAGGGGGCGGAGGGGGCGTGGTTGTGGAAATTTGGTTTTTCTATCTACTAACCATACCTAACAACATATCAAAAATTTAGAACTACCGGACCTTTTGTAGGGTAACCCCCTTTTTTTTAGCTTCATTTATTGGACTATTATAAACAAAATACCACATTAGGTCATTTGCGCACTCTTATACACACTATCGTGTAAGAAGGCGCGGCTTAGTTTGTAAGAGTGCGCAGCTGCGTACAGGTGTAAGTTCACACAAAAGTCGCAAATAAAACTGCCTATCTTTAAATAAACAGAGAATTTTTCAACCCATCACTCCTTGCATGAGGAACAATCAATTTAGTCTTCGATTAATGGTTCGGAGAAAATTTCAATATTTCCTAGTTACTTTCATTCCCTTGTTTTTTGTAAAACTTGTATTTGGTTTCTTTTTGGTTGGAATTGCTTTTTCTAGCTGCTGTTTGCTGGTATATGGACAAATGCCAGTTATTTTGAAGCCTTGGATAGCATTTACTGCTTTTTTAACCAGCGCACTCTTATACATCATCATGGTGCGCACTCTTACACGTCCAGACATGTAATCGAAGAATATATATGTATTTCACAATGCACTTTATGACCAATCTTACGTGTTCCTTAAATGATTCTTTTTGTCGACTTTTCAATGTCCCATACTTTTTTTATTGTTATTTTATGTTGTTAAGCGGAAAATTTAATTTGTTTGGCATGAAAAATTGGAAAAAAAAGTGCTAAGAAACTTAAACTTAACTAGCACCTCTGTTTACAAACACATTTACATGAAATTTTGACAGCAGATCAAACTCACTTAGATCTTTCCAAAATAAGTGCATTCAGTCTTATATTCCCTTTCAAACCGTAGAAAATCGCTTTGCGCACTTTTATCAACCGCGCACTCTTATACCATCCTACCCTACAGAAAGAATTGCCTTGCCAGACCCACTTTTTTGGCATTCTCCATCATCGTAATGTCATGTAAAATTGTTATTTTGAGTTCAATTTTTTTTTTTCGAATCCTAAACTTGCCTTTAGTACCTACATATATCGCAAGTAAAAGGTAGGTATATAAAATTTGTTTTTATAAAAACAAAAATTCAAGAACAAATTATAAATAAATAGGCCTTAAGTTTCTTTTATCAGTTGGGATCATTGGGACTTTGTTTTCAATATTTCTAATTTTGTTGCTAGCAGTTTTTCCCAATTTCTTACTTTCACACTGTTTAGAAAAAAAAAAAATCCAATTTACAGGTTCAGTAAGTTCTTTATCAGAAGTTTGATGAGCTCTTTTCTATTGAAAATAAGTTTTCTTATAACTTACAGCGTTCAAGTGAGAGATATACATTGGAAGTGAAGATCTTCATTAACTAAAAACAAAAGAGGCCAAAGAATGGAACCTTGAGGTAGACCAGTAGTATTTGACGAAAAATTAGATTCGTTGTCTGCAACTTCTATATTGTTGCCTTCGATATGTTGGCATTAAAATGGCTAATGTGGAAAATCATTTTTCACTTCACTTAAAGATATGAAAATGAGGATGCTATTATTTTCAAAAAATAGTATTTAAAATTTTTATTTTGCACAAAAACCCTGAAAACTTGTCAAATAAAATTCCAAAAAATAGAAAAATAAAATTCTAACAGCTGTTATCGTAAAAAAGATTTCTATCAGCCATCACTTAGATCTGCTGATTTGATTGATTTGCCTTATATTTCTCCCTTATACAGATTTGCCTATACACCTAACCATAAAACCTGCATCGTACCGACAAACAAAACATACCATCGAAATACAACAAAAATAAACAAAAACATTATTCAATTCAATTCCCACACCACCCCGAATTTTACATGCAGATTGCGCCGACTGAATAAAAATTTATATCCATCCAAATCCACACGCAGATTCAACAAGAGAGGGCGGACTTTTGTATGCGATTGCGATTAAATAGACGAGGAACCATGGAACACAAGCAAAATACTAGTTCGTCGTAAATTTTATAAACTAGCAACAAAGGGCGGTTTAATTAAAAGTCTTCAATGCAGCAGTCAACTCCTCACAAAGCATTTTACTATGCCTTCAATTTTAATTAATTCGTAATCTTCAGTTCTTCTATTTTATGCAGACAGAGGCGAGTCATTAAATGATTTTAATTTGACAGCTTTAGGTGATGGACTGGCTATTACTTGTATATCGAATATAAAATATACACCGACTGTTTTTTCTTACCAGTTTTCGTTGGTAATTCAATTTCTGTTGCAGGTCGATGATGATGATGATGATGGTCATTGATGGAGGATGCATCTTCATTTTTGACAGTAGTTGTTAAAGGTGTTTGCCGATGATGATCGATGACAGCAGGTTCATTTAGGAGACTAATTGGTGGGGGTGATGATATTCTGTTATTTTTGGTTAAAGATTTTTGGTGCCAATTTTCCGATAGATTTGTATCTGAAATGAAAAAAAAAAAAAATTAATAAAATTCATAAAAAACGATTTTGCATATGAAGAAGAATATGAAGACTCCATTTTGTTTTTCTCTCTTTGAAAATCGTCTGAAACCCTTTTTTTATTATTTAAATGGGAGAAAGTCAAATCAAAACCATCCAATCAGAGATATGACTGAAAAATCCTTGCATCGCTGAGAAAGGGTTGAATTTACATAATTTTCCTCATCCACATACAACAACCCAACCTTTTTTTATTGAGCTTGAATTTACGTGTGAAATAGTCTCAAATAGAAATTCTTTAGGATAAGGGTTGATTTAAATAATGTTTCCCCTGAGGGGTTAGTTCGTTTTTTAAGCGCCATCCAACTGATTTTTTTTTTGGATTTGTATATGTATTCAATTCATACAAGGATAAACCATTCACACGATTTTTTTTATGTTGTTGAATTTTTTAGGGAATAGGGTATCTCTCACAGTGGGAGCAGACGCAAATTGAAGGGTTCAATAGCAACGTCGAAGGAAGGTGGTTCTATTGGTTGAATTATATAAAAAAAAAACGCATAATGGTTCCTTCTTTTGTTGACATGTGGAGCATACGATTGGTTGAACAGGGATTTTTCTTTTTTGTTCTGTTGATGGAATAATCTTCGTTATGTATGACGAAACTGATTTGCACACTGGGGTATCAAATATGAAGTACTTATAGGAACTTGTGTGCGTTTTAGGTAGAGACACTCATAAATCCACGGTTTCGGTTACTTTAAAAATTTTCAAGATGTTAGGGTTAAAAATATTTGTGAGAAAAAGGCGCGAAAAAGTAACAATATCTGCTATAAATTGTGCTACTTTTTAAGATTTTTGGCGCAAAATATAGTTTTTTTTCAGGGGAAAATAAGAATTGAAGTTACTAAATGATTTTAGGGTAAAAGTAGGAAAAAAATAAAAAAAAAATAAGAAAAATCACAACCCCTTTGAAATGTATAAGAATAGGTACTGTTCGAATAATTTCTCATAACTTTTCAATTTTTGACAGATAACGGTTTTTATTTTTAAAGAATTGTGCAATTTTGTATAAAAAATACAAAAAAACTGCGTCATGGAATTTTGAGGTAAAATAAGTCACACTTAAAAAAAAATATTAAGAACAACAAGAATTCAACGGATTTTAAGGCTTCAATGGGAGATTTACTAAGGAATTGACTATAATACGATCTTTTATTGAAAAAAGAACAAGATAAAATATGTACAATGATACCCCTTTTTGCAAATATTTTTTTTTTAATCTTATAATTATTATTTTCACTGTTTGAATGAACGCAAAAATAAGGTTTTTGAACTTGTTTGATGAGATATTTCCATTTCTTGTGCACTGTTCCACAAATGAACAAGATTAAAGATTTCATCATCGACTTACGTAACAAAAAACTTAAATTTTCTAGTTTAAAGTAATCTGCAATGAACAAGCTTAAAATTCAGCAATTCGATAACAAGGAACAAAAAGGATGCATTAAAAGCTAATATAAAGATTCAATAGCGGTTTGTTATTACTGGTTTGTTGGTAAAATTTAATTCTGACATATTTTCGTTTATTATTTCTATTATGTATTGAACAAAAATGGATCTTTGAATGAATGAGACCGTGCAGTCAACCCGCAGCTCCATCTGGTCCCAGGGAACAGTGGAAAACATGTGCGAAGTCTAAGAACTGGACATCTGTGGTTTACGAATGAGAAAGATGACAAATTCTTCTGGTATTGCCATTATGGTCTTTTTTGAAAGTTAAGCGACGACGATTTGAGAAACAAGTTTATCAAAAAGCTGATTTCACAATTATACGGAGTGCTTAGCAAAATTAAAGGTCACCTCTATCTTCAATAAAAACTGATTTAAAGAGCACGAAAAGCCAGAAATATCTTGATTGAGTGTCCATCTTCAAAGCAATCCTTTAGTCTTTTTGTAACATTACACAGATTTGCTAAAGTAATTCTTTGATATTTTAGGAGAAAACTGTTCAATTAATTGGAGAAATTCGTCATAATACTGAAGCGATGCCTTGATTTTCTTGCAGAAACTCTTTGATTTTACTAGATTCATCTGTTTATTTAACTGGGAAAACCCGTTTATATGAAAAACAGCATTTGGGTCTGATCTGTTGAATTTCTTAAGCCACTTGGAGAAATCTACTTCAGACTACCCACTTATTCTACCTGATCAATCTATTAACTATTCCTACCTGATCAATCTATTAACTATTCCAATATGATCCACTAAATTTACATGGTCATCATGTTGATTTTATTAAGGCAACTCGTTTATGTTACCAGTTGTTGTTTTTTATCAGGGCATTACTTCAAGAGATCTAAAAATTTTACTAACGCAAACGGTAATTTTTTTATTTTTGGAACCATCCACTGATTTTAGCGGATAAACTCATCGATTTTACTGCGACACCTAGATAATTTAAATTTAAACAAGTGAATTTGTTGATTTAACTGAGAGAAGTTGTTGATTTTATCAGAATCCTTTTTGAATTAAACATAAAAATGTGTTATATTTCCAAGGCTATTTTATTGTTAAGGGTCTGAAAATAAATTCTATTTTCGGGTCTATTTTATATTCAATATATCCCCAGTAGACAATCTCACCAGTATACCCTTTATATGAATCAAAATATATAAAAATTATATTAAAAAATCGTGGCAACCCTATGACCTTAACTTTCTGTTGATTTGAAACAAACTTTCATGAGTACTTTGACCCAGTCTGAGACAGAAAAAAAAAACACACAGACAATCTCTTCCTGTCCTTGTTGTATTTGTTGTTGAATGTCAATGCCTCAAAGGCTTGTGATAGTTATGCCGGTTATTCATTCAAATGAGCAAACATCATGAGCAAATAAAATAAAAATTAAACTTATGTATGTAATTAGTTTTTATGAGCTCTCTGCGATGCAGTCCTCAGTCACAGAAATGAGAGGGTGTTCGCATTGCAATTGCAATTTTTGTCTGCGTTTGTCTGCGAGTATACGATGAACATGCGCGACCGCGTGGATTTTAATTTTTTGTTTTATAAGCCTAGTTTCATTTATATTTATTGTTTTTATTTAATTTTCATTTGAATTCTTTTCTTAATTTTATTTTATTGCCTCTCTCTGTATGGTGGATTATAAGTTTTTTGTTTCCATATCTATAAATGCATTTAAAAAAAATATATAAAGGAGGATGTATTGGAGAGAGAAATTTCGCGTGATACGCGGCAATAATTCAATGCGCGAAGAAGCGCGCAGAGTGTGAAATTATATACGTTTGTTGTAATGCACTTTGCGTTCCATTCAGTTTGTACTTTTTTTTTATTTCTTTTTCTTTTACTTTAATTTGTTTTTTTTTTTTTTTTTTTTTTTTTTTGTGTGGTTTTTTTTAGTTTTGTTTAATGTAATTTTCTTGGGAGACAAAAACGATGATAGGGTGAAGACTAACTACAACGACACTGACACTCTCGTCCTCGCCAAAGTCAAACAAATTGTGATGTGAAGTGTGAGGGACATTTTTGGCCACTTGCATTGCAAAGTCGCGACATCAAGTCTACCATATGTATGAGGAGTCTGTATGTCTGGGACATTATAATACCAGTGTGTGATGATGGGGGCAATGAAAAGGCATTTGACAGATGCTATCACTTTTTTGTTCTGACGGAAGAAACATATTTTTTGATTGAGCCTTTGCATGTTTGCATGTTATTCTAGATTCTGTCTTTTTTTTATAAAATAATTATGTATCTAGATAAATTGGGATTTTGTTTTGTTGTATTTTGAATGTCATGGCAGAAGATTTAGCATAATAATTTATGAATATTATTTTAAGTAGATCTTGTCAAAGGGGGCTGAAAATTCACGTTGAATTTAATTTAGATTTATCAATAAATGCCTACAAAATGTGTTTTTAGTACAATTAAACATATTTTTTTGAATAAGATTCAAATTTAAGAGTTTTTTTTTAAATTTCAAGTTCGAACGTCAACTCTTTTGTTTTTGCAAATGGTTGGGTAATACTACACGATTTTGTCGTACAGCGCCGTTTCATCGTCAAATTTAGTAAATATATGTATTTTGCTGGAAATTCGTCTCATATCTCTGCCTCAAACAGAATTGCCGTATATTAAAAATTAAACATACTTTTTCCACCCTCATTTTTAGGCGAAATAATTTGGCGCGCAACAAATGATTAACAACTTAAAACACCTCTTATACCCAGAGTTACCTAAACTACAGGTAGTTGCTAGAGATATCCTGCTGATATGTCTTCTCAAGCAGTGAATTATAATTCATGACGAGATCGATTATTGGGTATATTCTTTGTTATGAATAGACAACAGTCGGATGTCTACTGATGAAAACTGTGTTGCAATTGTTCTTCACTTTACGATTTATTCTTACCTCGACTTGTATTTTTTTTTTTTTTTATTAGAACACATCACTTGTGCAAGGATATTTTTAAAGGTCGACAAACAAAAAAGGACACAAACCTGCAGTTTTGCGCAAGATGCAGTTCCCACACTATCAATTTTTTTCTTTTTCTTCTTCTTGGGGATTCAAAGAGGGTAAAGTATTTTTATATCTTTCAGCTTATATGTTGTTGTTTCTTATTTTTGTGTTCGCATTTTTGCGGTATTAGATAAATATCCATCTGCACTATCACAAAGTGTATTAAGGAGGACACTTTCATTTTTGTCCTGAATGATTCTTATATAAAAACGAGATTTATGGGTTATTTTTATCCGTAGCAGATACATTTTTAGGAAAACACCATCTTTGTTAGCAGGTAATTGCGATGGTGTCGTTGTGATTATTATTGTGAAATGATACAATAGTTTTTTTTGCTGTTGGAATAAAAAAGTCCGAAAAAAAACAAGATTCAATTAAAATCGTATAGATGAGTATAAAGTCGGTGCGTGTAAATAGTTTTTTGTATTATTACTGATTTGAGGTCATGCCCGTTGGTGTTAGTAAGAATGCAACATGTGACATGTAATCGAACTTAGATATAGGACAAAATCTATTGAAGGGTGCGAAACAAAAACATTTTTTTGGCAGTTCTTAGAATAAAGTAGAACACAAGCAGATTAGCTGTTTGGCAATGACGGAAGGTGTCCATCAAAAAAAGACATTTCTCTATTATGCTTTATTTATAGACCTACCTGAAAGTATGAAAAAAACTTTGTTTATTTTCAAAAAAAAAACTCTATTGTAAAGTTGTCATCTTTAAAAAATAATATTTTTTATTAAAACTTTTTTTTTTAAATTGGTTGACAATTATCAACATTTTTAAAACATAATATAAAATTAAACTTAATTAACCGGTAGCGCTTTGGTGTGGTGAACTTGAATTAAGTCAAAATTCATTATCAGGTGAAATTTGTGGTTTATACAAAAATATGTTCAGATTTAATAATTTTTTTTTTTGATTTTTCAAAAATTTGAATTAGTGAGATGAAGTCAAAAAACAATATGAGTCAAAAAATAGATGTGTAACTTCCTAAGATATTATCTTAAAATCTGTTAACCTAATTACGTGAGTACAATTAATTTATTAATTGTATATACCATATACATAGGAATGTTCTATTTATCTACATAATATTCAATAAAATCTGGTTTATTAACAATATTTACATAAATGTCCCTAAGCTTAAAAACCCGTAGTTAAGCATCTGAGTTTCGGATCTTTGAATGGAGCTTGTCTAGTTTTTGCATACTTTTAGTTGATTTTCATAGAATATAAAAACTCTTCTTTTTTTTTTTAATTAAGAACTTCGTTTTCCCAAAAAGGTAATGAATTGGAATTTGATGCATTTTGAAAAAAAAAAAAAAAAAAATCTGAAAAAAAAATAAAAATCTCAGTCAATAAAACAAAAGTAAAAAATTTGTTTTTAACCAGTGATAATCTTGATGGTGGAACAGATTAGGAGTGACATTCTAGTAAATTTAGCTACTAATATATTATTTTGCATGATATATTAAAAATTCCATGGTAGAATGTCGATTTATTGCAAATATTGTTATTATAAGAACGTTTTCAGAAACAAAAGAGCTGACATTCGAACTTGAAATTAAAAAAGACCATTTAAAACTGCATCTAATCGAAAATTTTGGAACAGAAAACGATATCTTCATCTTATTAAAATTTATATGCATGCATGTAGAAGTAAAAGGCTTATAATGAAAATTTAAAACGATACTCAAAAGATAGTAATGTTATTGGTAAAGAAAAGTAGGTGTATGAGTAAGTAATCGATTTAAAACTTGTTCATAAGACAGATTTTGTTAAATTACCTATTTGATTAATATAATGCAAACACAACCTGAACATGACATGGACAACAATGACGTCACAACTCCAACATTTTGTCTTTAAATTCTGATATCAAGCATTAATGGAGCAAATTTTAGTACTTTTTCTTTAATGCTTTTAATAATATTCAAATAAGTGTGAAATTTGTTAGCTTCATAAATTGTGAGACAGAACATTTAAACAAACCTACTACTCGTACCTGTTTGTAATAGTAGCGGCATTTCATTCCTTAAAAGACTTCTTCAAAAACAACAAATTTTGCGAATTTAGCTTTAAGAATATTACTAATGGTTCTCGTTCTATGAGTGTTTCCTCAAAAACGCATATTTTATTTCCAACATTTAGCTTGTCGTCAAAGTACCTATGTAGTGAATACCGAAAGTCGGTAAAGAAAAATGCTCAGAAAAAGTCTGTTTTTAACGTTAAAAATCATAAAACGCATAGACACAAATTTTTTAAACATTTTCCCGTTCGTAAAGTGGAATAAAACTTAAAATTGAAATTTCTTCAATGGCAATACCAAAGGAGCAGATAAAAACAATTTAAAAATGAAAACTACTTTTACAGTGATTCTTGTTGTCTAATCCTGGCAACAAGTTTATTATGTCATGGGTTCATTTAAGACTCATTCGGCAATGTTTTCAAAAGCTTATTCAAGACCCCAAAAAATTTAGTTTTACTTTTAAAATTGGTTTAAAAATGACATATCGTCGGTCTCATGAGAAAACCTCGTAACTCCCAAAATCAAAATTTTACAGGAGAGACGAAAGAGTAAACAAACAACAGAGTAGTTGGGAAGAAACGCGCTGTGCAAAATTTGAATTTAAGTCTATTTAGAGTTTTCGGAATGACCCCAAAATTTCTGGGTTGCTCCGCTGACATATTTTCTAAAGAATGGCATTCAAAAGTCATTTTTGAAAAAAGTGGAGTTACGAGGTTTTCTTATGAGACCGACGATATGAAAAGCATAGGTTTCGAACTTCAATAATCTTATGCTTAAACTATCTACTAATCAGGAACACACAAATTTCTCGAAAATAGCTTACTTTTCTCATTTTGAACTTAAAAAAACTAATTCTAATGTTTTTTTTAATCAAATTTAGACAAACTTCTATTTCCAATATCTTTAGAAAAAAATTAATTTTGAAAAATTAATACCTACTTATATTTTAGACGATAAGATTATGGACTTTTCAGATTTCATGATAGTTTTACCAAAAAAAAAAATTAATGATGGTGTAATTTGACGGCAAACGTACCCAAAAATAGCATTTTTGACTTGTTAATTTTCAAGTAAGTAGTTCAAAAACGTGACGTTTTCACTCCGGATTTGGAAACAGCACACAAAAATCATTTAGAAAAGTATGGGTCGGCAAGTTTTTTTTTTCGTTGCAGACCAGTGTTATTTTTGCAAAACTTATCTAACTGTATTATATGTAAAAAAGTCAAACATAATTTACAATTTCATAAGGAAATTCTATTTAAAAAAAAAAAAAACTTTAAAAGTAGGTACCTACGACAAAAATATTAAAAAAAAAAAAAGAGTGTGTGTACACATGTACACGCGACTGAAGTTATACTTCTCATTCAGTATATGTAAATGAATTTCATTTGATATTTTTAATTTCTATTATTAAGTAATTAATCCACACTTAGTTTTTTTACATTTTTATCAAGTGAACAATAAATTAATTCTTTCATCCTCCTTGCGTCCATGTAGTTTTCAATTTATTCTGCGAAATTTACTCATGTTGTGCGGTTCAGAACGTACTTTATATGCTTAACGAAAGTAAATAAATTGCGCATAAAATGTGCGATATGGTAATTTTATGAGAATTGTGTGTGCTTCAGCACTAGTAGTAGCAATATGGAACTTGCAGGGTTGCTACAAAGCTCAAAAGTTAGCTGAGCTCAGCTCACAGCTCAGCTCAAATTTTGAGCTAGCTTACTTTTGAGCTATGTATCATAGCTCAGCTCATTTGAGATGAGCTGAAAGTGAGCTGAGCTAATGGGTGAGCTGAGCTGTCGGTGAGCTGAGCTGAGCTTTGGGTGAGCTAAGGTAAAGTAAGCTGGGCTGATCTGTGATGGGTGAGAGGATACATTGATTTTTATTTGGAAATTATAATGAAATATGTAGATATTTTAAACTTTTATAAAACACCATAGCTTAAGATGTTTGGTTCTAGTTATTAATGGAATTATTTTAACACATGGATATTTTTATAAATAAAACAGATAATTTTTCGTGATCTTTTATCTTGGTTTTTTTAATAGTAAATATATTTCTATTTTTTTAGTAAAATATTTCTTTTTTTATCATAAAAAAAAATCCGGTACAATCCGGTTTTTCGACTTTTTTCAAAATTCCGAGAAAATCGCATTTGAAAGTTGGGGTAATTTTTTTTTTCGAAAAATATCCGAATCTTTGAACGCTCCTAGAAGCTAAACCGCTTGAGAGCAATTTTTGGGAGTGATGCCAAATGATAGCTTGTGTCATGGGCCTACGCTTTGTACATTGTCAGATTTTTAAAAAATCATCTTCCATGTTAAACCGCCACATTATGCCTATTTTTTCAGAATCGTGCCTATTTTTTTTTTACTTTTAAGTTCTCCCGGTTTGAGAACGCGTGGACCTACAGGGATGAGATTTGTACCCAAATGTAGGTTAGAGTCCCCGCTACCTTTTGGCATCAAATTTTTTTTTTTCATTTTCTTCAAAATTCCGAGATATAGGCGTTGGAAGTTGGGGGCGCTCACTTTCAGCTCAGCTCACTTTCAGCTCAGCTCAAATGAGCTGAGCTATGGTACCTAGCTCAAAAGTGAGCAATCTCAAATTTGAGCTGAGCTGAAATGTGAGCTTTTTGCAACCCTGGCAACTTGCCACATGGAAATTACCACATGCAACTTGTCACATGCAACCTGCCACATGTAACTTCCCACATGCAACTTGCCACACGCAACTTGAGACATGCAACTTGCCACACGCAACTTGCCACATGCAGCTTGCCACATGCAACTTGCCACACGCAACTTGCCACATACAACTTGCCACATGCAACTTGCCACATGCAACTTGCCACATACAACTTGCCACATGCAACTTGCCACATGAAACATGTAACTTGCAACGTGTTGTATGTTTTATGTTTGCCGTACTGCGCCGTACTGCATTTTTAAATACTAAAGTACTGCCTACTCTAAAGGTGAAACGACAGCCCTGCTACCCAGGGTGATCGCGTCATAATCCCTTTGACATTCTTGTCAAAAAGTAAATTTTCATACCCACCCTCCCATAAGAAGTATAACTTCAAAAAAAAAAAATAACTGCTGAACGACAAATTCGTTTCATACTTTGTTCAAAATATGCAATTTTCTTCTATTTAAATTATCGCCATATAAATATTTCTAAACCATTTGGCATGTGTTTGTATTGGCACTCAATATAGCTACTATAAATCCATTAAAGAATCTACAACAACTGCCACCAATAGCAGGCCTCAAAAAATACTAAACATATAACAACTGTTAAAGTGTGCTCTGTGTTCTTCCCTATTTACCATCTTTTCAATTCAAATCCTTTTTATAGGTATATAAAAATTCTACTTTAAATAAAAAACCGATTTCAATCCTCATAACCATAGCTATTTCTTTATTAAACGTTGAAAAAAATGAATATGATCAAACAAAAAAAAACCATGATCATTATGATGATCAAACGAATGGCACCCTTTTATTCGCGTCACGTGTTTGACGCAGTGCCTGCGTTACATGTAATAAAAAAAAAACTATAAAAAAAGGGTAGGTTTGTACCGGTTATGTGCCATTGAACATACCAAAAGGATCTGCTGATCTCCCCGCATTCCTAAAGTGCACACCTTGATTTTTTCATTTTTTTTTTCCATCACTTTTTCCTGGTAGCGATTTTTATCGAAAGTGTAACTAACGGCATCCGAATGGTGTTGAAATAAAAAAAAAGAAGAAAAAAAAACTGAATGGGTGCGTGGAGATAGCACGCAGTTAGCACGCATTTTTAAGGGTTACCTTGCAGCACAAGAAACATGTTTTCTAAAACGGTTATATTTGTTCCTTTCACCTTCGAAAAAAGGGATTCCAAATGAAAGGGATACTCGCCTCGTTTACACATTAAGGAACGGAAAGTGAATCAGCCAGCTTGTTCAATATTGTTAATGGAAGCAATCTATCGACGCGTGCGCAACGACGCACAGTTTATAACGAAAAAGACTCGTGCTATTGATGAAATAAGGAATCCTTTACTTATTGGTTTGAAAAAACAAGCAGATGGAAATTTTGGGAAAACATCGGGAGCTAATGGGAAATTCGATATGCGCGCCAAAGAATCTTCAGAAAAATAAACATTCAATTAGCCTTTTTCTTCTTTGAGGACTGTCATTTGTGTGTCATATGTGTGTCAAAGTATGGGGTCAGTTTGACAATGTTTAACTAAATTTAGAACTAAACTCTGTCAATGTTTTATTTCCGGAGAAATCCATCAACCAGAAGTCAGAGTGCTATTTTTCAAAATTAATTGAAAGTTGTTGAATACCAGGCAAACTATTCAGAGATTGAGATTATGGAAATAAAGCAGTTGCCAAGTCATGGGTTAGGTTGCAACCATTTTCGGTGAGAATGCTTAGTTTTTTTTTTTTTCTTTTTTATTTTTGCATTCGAATGTGAATGCAAAAAAGTCCCATGAATGAATGAAAATTTGCAAGTCTCAATTCTCAATTGCCTTTTGCATACAACACAACGTCAAACCAGCAAAAACGTATAAGTCGTCGAGTTGGTCATCGCCGGTTGTAGAATGTTAAGTCGAGTCTCGTTCAAATCGCCCTGGGAGATTTGCCTGAAAAGTTGTAGATATGCGTTTGATTTGAGTTCACATTCAGATTCAGCAAGTCTTAAGGCCTGCCTCAATATGTGTGTGGTATGGAGATTGCGCTAACTTGGCCTGAAGCACACTGACTTACAGGGTTTTATAACATATGCGCTTGCCTTTTTGCCTATCAATGTGCGGGCTTTGGGTGCTTATGTCATTTGCATTATTTGATTGATTTGTTGAAGTGGTTGCAATGGACATTTCAGCTTTTGATTTATTTTTGCATTTCATTTGGTTCAACGTAGATACAAAAAAAAAACTTGATGTTGATTTTCCGTGAAAGGGAATAAGCCAGGTTTTCTCTATTTCGTATTGAAATAGGAGAGAGAATCACATCACTGGGGAATTGGTATATATGATAATATGGCAATCGTATTTATAAAGTGCGATTCGATCGAGAGCTATAAAATGACCTTTACTTTTAGGTAGATATAATGTTTGAATTTCAAAGAGGACGTTCGCCATGACTTTAACACCTGTGATGACTTGAAATGTTAGCAGCACGCACGATATTTAGTGCTATACTGTGTATACCCTTGTACCTACAATTTTTGAGGCAACTCACATAAAAAAAAAAAAACATTTTTGGCTACCTTTCGCTTTTCTCAAACAAACTTCGTGTTATTTTTTTTTTTTTTTCAAAACAAGTCTCGAGCTACCTCTTTCGGAAGATTACTGCATGAAAATATTGTGTTTTTGTTTTTGATTTTTCAAGCATCAGAAGCCTCTAAAAAAATAGGAACTTTTAGAAAAAAAAATGTTGAAAATCGTTTAAAAGTTTTTATATAAAAAATAATTTTTGTATTTCTTCACATTTTCAAACAAAAAAGAATACCATTTTCTGAATTTCTTAACACCTAAAACAAAAATTGAAATTTCAAAAACAATCCTCAAAATTTAAAAAAAAAATGAAAAAAAAAAAAATAATTATAATTTGATTTGAAAAATAAAAAAAAAAGAAATTTTGTTTCTCAAAAATTTTCAAACCAAAAAAAATTTGCCATGTCATTCTAAAGAAATAGTTAATAAGCATATCTATAATATCTAGGAAATTTTCTTTGTAATTTATTAATCCGTTTTGAATGAATTGATTTAAAATAAAAAAATATAAATATAAGTCGAATTTATCTCAAAATCGATTTTTGTGCCCGCATTTTTTAACTTGAACCGATTTTCGCATGAAAAGTCGAATTAGAGGGATACGTCTGTATTTTATTAAAAAGTCAAAAGTCAATTCACACGTGGTAGAAGTGAAACCTTAAAAAAAAAATTTTCTTGCAAAAAAAAGAAAAAATCTACCTATTTTTTATCTCCTTTAAATACATGTTTTTTATTATGACAACCTATATTAATTTTATATCATCTGAAAGCTTATTGTTTCAACTCAAAATATTTATACCGTCCATGTCTATACAACATCTACAAAAAGAGCTTATCTTTTTCAAATCAAATCACTTTTCATCAAAAAAGCAAAAAAAAATCAATCTTTTTTCTCGTTTAACACCATTAAAAATATTTTTTTTAATGACAACCTATGGTACATTCCAACTTTGTCGAAATTTCAAGCTGAGATTACGGTACTTCCTACACTGGTCATCGTCAACAGATCTCCACAGTTGTTTTGAGGTATTTTTCAAGTTTTTCAATTTAAGATTGTGTAACTTGTAGAGCATGTACAGTTAATTGTGATATATTAAATGAAAGGTTATGTTATTAGCATGCGTATTAAAGTTAAATCAAATTTGTATGTGAACTAGACCAAAAGATATAACGTGTGTAGAAAATTAACATATTTTTACCGTTATCTCAGAATTTTGAATATGAAATTAATTGAAATTTTGTACATTTATTGTTTATTTAATTACCTATCTACAGAACAAATTTTATTTATTTATCTATTAAAACAAAAAAGTTATAACAAGTTGAATGTTCGTGTCACATTTTCGTTTCATCTTGTTTCAAATCACTACGATCCTAAAGAAGTTTTCACTTCAAAAAACTCAAAATTCATATTTTTGAAAATTGTTCTTAATTTTAAATTAGTTAGGGTCATTAAACGGTAAAATGAGGTAAACCTCCTTATAGTAAATTTAAACTAAAGTTAAAAAATCGGTTAAAATTTATTTGCAAGAGGTGTATTAGAAACTAAGGAGATCCTTGCGAATCTGTCACTCTTAGTAACCAACAGTATCGTATATAGATAAAGATTATAATTGTTAAGATCACTCAAGATTATTAAGATTGCCAGGTATTATCAATGTAATGGCGCCCAACGCTAATCCAACCCTTTACATTAGATACCAAAATGACAACCAGTTATTATAAAGACTTTTACAAATGTCATCATAAAACTGTAAGACATCTTTTATAATTTCATACTTGGTATTCAAAACAAAATTGGATAACTATAATTTGCAATTAATATAATTTGAATATTTTATCGTTTTTAATTATATTTTTGACTTAAATAATTTTTATTATTTACGCCTTAAAAATCCTCCTTAATGTACTACTACCGTCTCTCATTAAACATTCAAGTAAACAAAGTTTCGTGTGAGTGTCCCATTTCTATTTATGTATATTAATTTTTTTTTATATTCCAATTTTTAATTCTTTCCCAGAACTCCCCTTAAATTATCACTTCATCTACGTTCTTCGGTTCAACTGACTTTCTATAGCGATTATGGTCAATAAACAATTGTTTATCACGAAGATTGTAAACTTAACTTACTAAAGGAAAAAAAATTAAAATTAAAAAAATTTCCATATGCAGTTTCCCTCGAGTAATTAGAGCTCACATAATAATTCAAAGCTACTTTGTTTATTATGAAAGTGTTTCCATTAGGACTTTTTTTTGTTTTGTTTTTGGTTGTTTTTTGTTTGTTTTTCTTCTAAATACAGGGTGTTTCAATTTTAAACCAATTTTGTTGAACTTGAAAAATCATTCAAAATGTAAATAAATGGGCTACAGCAATGGGAACACAATAAAATCCTTAAAGCATTTTTTTAATCAAAATAAATTAGAAAGTCCTTTCTTCAGACTTGAACCCTTTTTTTATAAATTCAATCAAGAACTGTAGAGGATTTGACAAGGATCTTAAGAAATTTCACTTTTATTTACAATTCAATTTAAGAACACCCTGTATTTGAATATCCTCGCTTGGTTGCGTCAGTTTTGCATGGCAATTGGCCCCTCTCGTTTAGCCGTTTAATATCAAAGACATCCCATTCACCTACTGTGTGCTATCTTATATTGTTCTTGTTGTTGTTTTCTACTGTTTTTTTTTTTTTTTTGTTCAGATTGCGGCCTCGATTAACTTATGCAAATCTACTTCTCGAATGCAAAAATGCTTGCACACCATAAACACAGTAAACAATGAAGTATATAGTGTCTGTGGAAGTGAATTGCTTTTGAACTACCTAACTTACTACTGAATCTACTGAATGGTTGGCTCTCTGTTGATGAAGCACGCATAAACTCTGAGATCTTCAGTTAGCCTGGAAAATTTATTGCGTGGAACATGTGCGCAGTGTGTGCGCGCCTGCGCAAATTGTCGGCCTTTTTTGTAACAATTGCAAAGAGTCTTCTCTGTAGGATAATTAATATAAAACTGATAATAATTATTGGAGCTGTAAAAGTAAGTAATGACCAGGCTATAATATACATAATGTGGTTAGTCGGTGGTGACGGTGTAAAGTAATTGGAAATCGTTTGTTCGGATAGAGCTTCCTTCAAATGAACGTTTATGATTTATTCAAAGAAATGAACACAATCACTTTTATGTTGCATTATTTAATGTAAATTACACTTTTTTGTAGCTTTAAAAAAAAAAGTTATGTAACGGGTATTTAGCCAAGTGTGTAAATTAAGCCTCCTTTTTTAAAATTGTCGTTTTTGAAAGTTTTTCTATGTTGTTCCCTATTTTTTTCCGGAATGTAACAATTTTTTTTTGACGTGATAAAGTCTTATAAATCGATGAACCATGGCAGCCACCACAAAAAAGTGACGCCATTTTCTAACGTTACACTCTCGCACTTTCGCAGTGCGGCAAAAAATTTCAATTCAAAATTAAAAATAAACTATTAGAAATACAAAAATCTTCTATAGCTTATTTGAAAGATAATAACCTAAAGCTTAATCGAAATGAAGGATTTTTAAAAATTCCGTCATTTAATAGGGTAAACAGGGGTAAAACAGAAAGATGAAATTTGGGCTAAAATCTAAACGCAAAGTCGTAGAGAATTGATTTTTTTTTGCTATAGATAGATGAGATTAATTAAAGAATAACTGCATTTAAAAAAAAATTCTAAAAAACTAAGCTATAACGTTTTGTTTGAACGTTGTACACGTGTTGGTGCTATGACAAAATGATGATTTTGGGTAAAGGAATTTTTTTTTGACAATTCTAAAGATGCCAGGTGAAAGATGAGAGAAAAAAAATTAGGGGTTTGATGCGGATTTTTTTCCAACACTCTGCGTTTCGAAATATGAATTTTTGAAAAACACCTTAATTTTTAGGGGTATTTTTGGGTAATTTTTGATTTTTAGCCTTTTTTTTTGGAGCGTTCCAAAAATCTCAAACTTATAGGACATGTAGATTTTGGCCTTATGCATAAATGTGGAAAAACTTGGAATCGTTTAGTGAATTTTGACTGAATAACGGAAGAAACAAGTTTTTAAAAAACACGTTTTTTGACCGTTTTTAACCGATTTTCATCGTTTTTTATTTTTATTTTTTTTTCTTTAATAGATACAGGAATAAAGTAAATGGAGTAATGATAGACCATGACCACGACTATATGTGTGTGAAGTTTCAATGATTTTCGTGAACACAATTTTGAGATAACTGTAAAATAAAATTTTCGAATTCACCAGGTTATAACTTTTGACCAAGAGCAGATAGAAATTTTATTAAACTTTTATGAGCATCCTGATACAATTACCTTTCATTTGGTATATCACACATAACGGTAGACTAACTACAAGCTGCACAATGTTAAATCAAGAAACTTGCGAAAAACCTCAAAACACCAGTGGAGATCTGTTGCCCCCCGAACAGCCACCAGTGGAAGTACCGTAATCTCAGTCTGGAAATTCGACATGGTTGACTTCTAACTTCTCTTGTAGGCATCTTTGAAATGAGATTGATACGTCATTTGAAAGGTGAAATAATAAGCTTTCACATAGTATATATTTTGTATAGGTTGTCAAACAAAAAAATTGATTGAATAGCGTGAGAACATAAAAATAAATGTTTTTTTTGCATTTTTTAATGAAATTTGATCGAGTTTAAAAAATTCTAGCTCTTTTTGTAGATGTGTCATAGACCTGATCGATATATATTTTTAGCTAAGACAATAAGCTTTCAAATGGTATAAAATTTTTAATAGTTTGTTAGGGAAAAAGACGTGAGAAGATAAAAATTCATGTTTTTTTTTGCTTTTTTTGATGAAAATGATTGTTTTCAATACCTAAATTATTTTTATAGTTTTTGCGCATTGTAAAAATTTAAAAATGGTTTTATTCCTAAGAAAAAATACTTGGCTTTTAAATTGCATAATTTTTTTTTGTAAGCCTTTAAAATAAAAAAATTAATATAATGAGAAAATAAAAAAGGTATTTTTTTAGCTTTTTCTTGTAAATTATGATTGTTTGAAATAAGTAAACGGTTCAATTGACTCATTTTAAACAAAAGCACACAACCTATTTTCTGACGACGTTATCACGTAAAATCATCGTCCGTGAACCGTTTTTGACCTCCCTTTTTACGAAAATTGAAGTATTTATTAGAAGTTATTGCGGGTCTTCTTACAAATATTCCAAATTTTTGGGCCACTAACTTCAATTCTTCAAAACTTCGATTTTTTAATTTTTATATTTTTTTTAAGTGTTCTTCTTATTATTCCAAAAAATTGAGGTCATAAAATTTGTATTTTTAAAATATAGCTTTAGAAACTTTTTTTTCAAAAAATTAAAAAAAAATCCCTTTTTTGTTTTCCAAAAATTTGTTTTGAATTCGAATATTTAAAAATATTCAAAGTGTGTTTGAGTACTTAAAAGTATTACTGTCACCTCGAAAATTCATTTTCTAAGTACCACCAATAACTTATAGACTTTCCAAGTATCTACATCGTGATGTTTTTACAATTTCAGAAATTTTTTTTTCGAAAAAACCTAACAAAAGTTGTGGAACATTTAAATCTCTAAAACAAAGCAAAAAATCGCTTAATACATAGAAAAAAGATGACCTAGGTTAAATTATAAGGCAAACCAAATATGCGGTCGAATAAAAACAAAGCTTAAGATATTTGCATTTGAAAGACCAAGGTAACCTGGAACGATGGAGCCTGCAGATTTTCAGCTTCCAAAAGTGGATATTTACGGATATATGTGTGTAGGATATTAAAATAATCAGTGAAAAGATTTTTATAAAAAAGTCCTACGAAATCATTCGACAGGACATCCTTGATTATTCTTCCTTCTTGATGACAAAAAAATCACAAATCAACCAAGAAATTACATAAATGTCCTTTCTTCCTTTCGCTTTCATTTTCAAAAAAAAAAAAAAAAAACAATGAACAAAAGATATCAAAAACCAAAAATCCTTCACACGCCTGTCAGTCAAATGATCAATTTTCCATGCAAATCTATGCACAAATCGTCCATAATATTCCCTTAGAATTCAATGACATCTATACAGAACGACACGATAACGATATATGCTGCTGGTGTCTATGGGAAAATCTATTGCAATCACCTGCAAAACATGCAAAATTATATCACAAAATATCCTTGCACAATATCATCCGCAGGTATTCTTGAAATAGGAATGCACCTATTTCACAGCAGGTAGTAGGTACCAGAATATCCTTGAAGACAATAATTATTATTATTATCCTTTGGCCTTTGCACCCGTCTTCAATCGGTGTTTGGCAGAGTAATCATGTAAATTCTTCAAGATATTTGGGTACTTTCACTTTGATATAACAAAAGAAAAGTGAATCTTTAAACTCCTACTTCTTTTACTACTACATTAACATTTTTTGTAGTAAGTGCATCGTCTATGAACCTAAAGAACCATATTCAATTGGTATTGATCCCTCATTATTGGGACGTGGGAACGTAAACAGAAAATTAATGTACAATGCAATCGAAGAAGGGTATATACAAATAGGTAAATCGGAAAATGCATCCCATCAAAATCAGGATCAACTTCCTTTTAAAATTTTTTTTTCTTTTTATTTCTATAAAGAGAAAAAAACTGAATATTCACTTAGATTTCAAAAAATCCATATTTTCCTCCCCCCTTCACTTTATAAAGAAATTGAAATAATTGAAATCGATTCTTTTAAAAGGATATCAAAAGAATATTATATAGATTTCTTTTCTATTTTCATTTTTTAAAAAAGAGGAAATTCACTTTACTGAATTTTGTACATGCAAAATGCAAGTGGCCATTTATCGGTGGATAATTTGATTGACTGGTCAAAGGAATAGGTACGAAGAGTAGGTATTATAAATAAAAGCGAGCAGTATGCCAGGATAATGGATATCCTTTTTTATTACGTTATCGTTTAAATTGAATATTCAATCAAATATAATTTTTAAAAGAAAAGGAAGTAAAGTATACCTATGAACTAAAAGCAAATTAAAGTGCTCTAGATTTTATTGTAGATTGTTTTTGTATTTTTGATTCATAGTGAATAGGAAAATATTTAACTGGGAAATGGTAAAAAAAAGTTATGTGTATGACTTTGATTGTCTCTTGTTTAAGGATGTAAAAATATTGTGCCAGTGGCCAATGCATGAGTACACAAGTAGCAAAAAATAGTAGATATAATAACAGTATGGGACTTCTAAATTAATTTTTTATTTTGTCTTAAATTGTTATGTCATTGATGCTACATCTTTGGCACTAATTGTCTTACAGAGATCATTTAAATATAAAAAAAATTATTTCAACAATGCAATATTTGTCTGCTATAAGACCACAACAGAACTTTAGAAAAAAAGTAAAAATTGTGTTCAAAATATGGTGGTAAAAATCATTTCTTTAATGCATTTGTTTTCCATTACAAATTTGAAAAAAAAAATATTTATTGCAAACAAAAATATTTTGCATTAAAAAAAAACTTTTATTGCCAATAAACCATTTTCTACATTGAAAAAAAAAAATCAATGCAAAATGTGTGCAATTTCTCACAATTTTGACTATAACCTTACATTAGCTATTTCAATTACATATACATATTTATAATATTGAACCTAATGTAATACAAAATAGTAAAAAATTGTAAGAAATTCGACGAATATTATTAAAAAACTATTTAATGCGCATATTTTTTTTTTTTTCAATGTAGAAAATTTTTTATTTGCAATAAAATTTTTTTTATGCAAAATATTTTTATACATTTTTTTTTATTACAAATATTTTTTATTTGTAATAGAAATTTTTCTTTTAATGCAAATTTTTTTCAGTTGGAATACAATTTTTTTTTTTTTCAGTTACATTAAATATTTTTTTTTTTAATTTCAAATGCATTTCTTTCAATTGATATTTTTAAAACCGTGGTTCAAAAAGGATAAAGAGATTTTTGAGAATTTTTTGTGTTCAAAATGACCTTAATAAAGAATGTTTTGAGTAGTACAAAACATCAATATTTGAAGAGTAATTATTTTGTTCCCGTTTATGCCCAAATTGCGTATCTGCAAAGCAATTTTTTTTCAGTTCTTAAAAGAAATACCTAATAGTTCTTCTTAAAAATGAATACGTGAATTGAAAGAAATGGAAATCAAGTTTACTTTACGCTACATTGACTACGTTTTTTCTAAGTCAAACATTTGGTAACTTCTCTTCCTCAAGGTTTTGAAGTGATGTTTAAAGGGAAGCACATCGATATGGGTACTGGTTTAAGCTAATAATAAGATAATGGATGGAAATAAGAAATAAGTGGGTTTGTTTTCTATTTTTAACATACGAAATATTTATTGAGAAATAATAGTAATGGATATAATACTATTTGTCAAAATCAAGTTCGGTGTTCAACTCTTTTGTTTAAAAAATTTGCTTAGTCTTTTCTCAGCTATGTTTGATTTTTTTTTTTAGTTTTTTATAGTCGTTGCCTCAAATTATTCCTTAAGAGGAAACTGAATTTTATTAAGATCAAATTTAATGGTATTTTTTTTTATGAAAACACATAAAATAAATATAAAAATTTAAAATTTTTGGAAATTAATTAAGATCTTTAAAAGATACGCTGTGGTACATTGCAAGAATCTTGGAATTCAAACAGTTCGAAAAGAAATACAAAATTTTCGAAAAAGCAAAATTGAACAGGAGGATCGTAGAAACTCCTCACAATAAACCTTTAGTAGGAATTTTCATCGAAAAAATGCCTAAAACACTTACTTAATATAAATTAATTTCGAAGAATAGAATTTGTTGGAAAAGTTTTATGAAAACCTAATTCCAATTGGGAAGAGAATGTGACTTTAGCACAGTAAGAGTTTTCGACTTCTATCAGCAATAATGTTTCGGTACTTTTAAAGTTTTTTAAAGATTTCAACACCTACTCAAGGAAAAAAAAACGAAAAATGTTATTTTTAATGCAAGCTTTGAGAATTAAGTGGACAAAATTCAAATGACATCGAAAACCATCTAAGTTTCTCATCATTTCTTTGAATTAATGTAAATCAAATCAATTCTTTTACTGTTCAATCCATCAAAAAAAAAGGTACGTTTCAAGGTCATGTCCCATACAAAAGCAACAACAACACATAACAAAAAAAGCTTTTCATATACAAAATTATACCAATTTACCAGCCCCCTATTGTGTGCAGCTAATTTAATATTAAACATCTCGCTGCACAATGACCAACCATTTCATTATCTTTTTTTTGTTATGCTTCCCCCTTTGTTTGGCTGAATTACAGTCCTTTTCATCTCTTTTTCTTTCTATACTCACCGCCCCGAATTGCAACAAAAGTAAACAACAATATTAACCGTATCAAAGTCGCACAGCCGAACTATTTGATCGTACCGCAACCGACCGCGACTAACCGACCGACCGACCGACCTCTGACTGCATTACCTACTTACAACTACATGCGGAGAGGTCTTGACTTGGCTGCGAGGTATTATGACGGCCGTCACATCAGACATAGCCAACTCATCGCGCGCAGTGAAATTGAAGCGCGCACAAAAGCCGATCACAGGCGCATACAAACAAAAAAACATCATTTTCAGTGGCAACATACAGAAGGACCCAGCGCGATTAAGTTTTTGTTCTCGCAACAACAAAAAGGACATCTATAACAAATAATAATACAAAAAAAAAAATTGAATCAAAAAGGCGAATGCCATTCGAGACTCCTTCTCACGTTCATCCACAACACCGACAACAACATTAAGTGCTCTTACCATTGTGCTTTGAAAATCAACAAGAGAACAAGAAGAAGAAAAAAAGTCAATCGAAGTTTGGACGATGAGAGACCTAAGCAGAGAGCTCGTCTGTCGTCGCTTCATCGTCGTCATTCACCTGATTCACAGTTCACTACTGGCCAATAAATTGATTCCATCCTCTGGTCGTTGTGAGCGGTGCAAAATATGATTCAATTTCATCGACTCTAGACCGCAATGGGGTTCCAATTGCAATTGCGCATTCTACCAAAGCCCGGCCACTCTCTCTCACTGATTTATCGAAAATTTGCATACGAGCTATATATTTTATGGCAAAAGGATGCACACAAATCTCAGGAATTTAAATTGAAACGTTCCATCAGAGACGGGACCAGAGAGTGGGCAGAGTGGGTTGTTGAATGGTGAATACTGTGCTGGTGCAGCTCCCCACTAAATCCAATTTGAAAGAACACAGCGGCCACATGGAGGCCTCGGTCATGGACATGGAACGATTAATAATTTTTAAAGCCTGAGAAAAGCAAATTAATTTCAAGTCTCGCCGCCATCACTTCCACCGAATGTAATTATCGCATGAAAACTGGGCGCAAGAGTGCGATGCTCGAAAATTAAAGCAATTAGCCATGGTTACCACTCAATAAGCCACCGAGCGCCCTCTAATGAGTGTGACGGCTAATCGACGGCTTTTACATCATCATCATCATCATCGTCGTCGTCATATCTCATGGAACAGGAACCAGTACAAGCAGAGCAGCACTTTAAGGCAAAAGTTAAATTTAAGCAGTAAAGTCTGCCAGAGCGGATTCATAAAAGGATCAACAATGCAGCAGCCAGTAACAACAAACAAAAACAACAACTACAATAACTGTGGATCTAAAGGAGCGGTGTGGAACTTCTGAAGTAGCGCGCTGTTTATTAAAACCAAACGGACCCAAGCCATCACATATCGCCATACTACAACAACAACAACACAAACGGCATCCAATCTCTGCGCAAACAAAAGAATGGATAATTTGATGGATGGGTGCAGATGACGTACCTCTATAAATGTCTGTGTTAGTGAGTGTATATGTGTGAGGAAAAAAAAGGCTTATCTCTACTTGTTCCAGTTAAAAATAAAAACAAAACTTAAATCTCAAGTTGAACTTGTATATTTCGTCCACCAAGTTGGACCGGTTCCCATGATGATGATGATGAAATGTTTAACTCGATGAATTCAAGTGCATTTCTTTTTTTGCAAGTAACAGCGTCATAATGCGATGATGTTGACTTTTTTTCTTTTTTGGATAGTTTTGTTTTTTTTTTTTTTTTTGAAAAATGTCATTTAGAAATATTTTACAAAACTGATCTGAATGAACGAATACAAAAACGAAGACATTTGCAAGATATTGAACAGACTAGCTACTCATATTTCAAATGCTTAGCTGCAAATCAATGGCTCTAGTCGTCCAAAAAAATCTTTTAAAAAGCGAACCGACTTTAATTATTTAATAATTTTTTTTTTTTGTAATCCATGTGACGTTTAGTGTTTTTTTTGACGTATCGATTCAACTTAGAGGAAAGGATAAAAAACGATACACGGTTAAAAATAATTTTATCGTAGTTTTTAATACAACTTTTGGAATAAGGCCTTTTTCAAAACAAAAATTATTATAAGTTTTTAATATTGCAATTTTATTATTTATTTATTAGAAATAAATTTTTTTGTGTCTGGATTAAGGGTTAACGCTACCTGAAAAAATACCTATGTAAAACAATTTGGGTTTAGAAAAATGCATTTGGTAAGCTTTTTTCTTATAAAAAAAATACAAAAATCTTAATTTGCACTATTTTCAAGGAGCTTTGTGTTTTTTTGCAGTAAAATGTATGAACTACTGAAAAAATTTAATGTTCAATAAGATTTTACTTCACATAGTTTGTGAAAAAAAAAATTAAAGAGATAATAATATCACCATTATTATTTTTATGATAATTAATCATCAAAATGTTTTGTTTAATTTTTAAGAAGTAAGATAGAAAATACTTAAAATAATAAAAAAGAAAAACAAAGAAATATCAATAAACTGAAACTTTAAATTGAGGAATACGACCTTGATTTTTGATACAAAAATATTTAAATTTCAGTAAATTTTGTATTAGACTTAAAAATGTATCCAATCAATGTATTAAATTTAAATAAAATTATTGTATTGATCAAATTTTCGTAGAATCTACACCAAAATTTTTAACCGTATAAAAAGCCAAAATAACTACCTACAGGTAGAATTCACCTAAAGATATCTGTATGTGAAAATATTTGTTGGAAAAATATATTTCTCAAAATAACAATGTTCCAAGTTATGTGGGAATAGAATTCTCCCACTATTCCCCTCCATTTAACCGGGAAGGTAATTTCTAAGAAGTTGGCTTAGACGGACCAATTTGGTTGATTTTTATTTCATTTTTTTTTGAAAAATGTTTGAAAATTTTTGGTTACAGGGTGTCCTGTAATATGATAAGAAAAATTCAAGGGGTGATCCCTGGTTATATTCTAAGAAAGAAATTGTTTTACAGTGAGTCTCTATCTTCAAAGTTGGTATCATTTTTTGATGATTTAAGAAAACGCTTACTTTGGTATACCTTGATCAACGTTTATGTTAATTTCTCGATTAATGCTAGTCCTATAAACTTTGTTAAGGTCTTAATTTTTTTTTTGAAGAAGTGTTATCTTTTGTAATTGTTATAAAACATTGATATCTTAAATTAGATTTAGGATTCATGATTCGAAAAAAAAATCATCCAATAACTCGTAAGGGATTACTTAATCCCTTTGCCTAAAACATTAAAGGCTTTTATAAATACCTTGATACCAAAATACAACGAGACCCAATTTTTCACGTTCTCTATTACTCTTTTGCAACACTTGATGTTTACCTTTTTTTTTAATATGACTGAATTTCATAGTAATACAAAATTACCAACATGTCTGCACTGCAAATCCAGAAGTTGAAGATACTTAAGTATGTATTTTTTTTTATATCCAAATATTTACTAATTATCTTCTTAAAGCACAAAAATAATAATGTGCTGGTTCAATTAAAAGAAAAACATTTATTAGAATTTTCAATATTACGCAGTATTAAAAAAATTTCATAACAATACTGTTCGGGATACCTACCTATAAAATTTTGCCTTATAAACATTATTTTTTAACACAACAAAATAATTTACATTTACATCAAATGAGATTCCAAAGAACTCATAGTAATTTACATGCAATCGCATTTTAACTGCTCATGCAAATTAATATTGTATATATTTTTTTTCATTCCTTGTGCATATGCAAAACGAAAGAGCTGAGGTGCGAACCATTAAAATTAATTTCTGTACGATTTTATTGCTTGTTTTTTTTTTTTTTTTCTTTCAACATTCTTTTTAATTTTTCTAATGAATAAGATTATAAATAGAATGAATACCATGCAATAAGTTCATAAAAAAAAGAGCCTGCATATTAAATAAAGTATTGTGAAGTTTATTAATTAACTATCGTTTGTTTTTTTCTTGTTTTATTTTTTTTTTTTTTGTATAAAAATAAACCTGCGTTTTAATATAGTAAAATATTTTCTTTTTACGCAATGCCGACGGCTTACTTTTCTTCACCCAACCATAAACATTTCTTACTTCGAATACAAAAAAAAAAAAAAAACAAAAAAAAAATGTTTTTACAAAAATTTGCATGGAATTTCTTATGCAATTAATTATAATTTTTTTTTCAGTTTAGTTTTTATAGCGAAAACATAATGTCAGTTATTAATTGCTTATGAGATGGATGAACATTAGCCACTAGGGACAGAAATAAAGCTAACCTGTAATTAACTACCTCAACAAATTTGTATCTATTTCAACAATGAAGATATTAGACTTAAGAGTTAATTTATTATAAATTTAACACATTTACATTAAGTTATTATTATTTTTAATATTTTGTCTATAAAAATTCTAAAAACCCTCTATTAAGAATCGAGACAGACAGAGAATGCTCCCCCAATGTAAACAAATAATCTACCTCCAGTAACTGATTACCATATAATTATTCAAAAAAATCGAAAACAACCTACAAGTACGTCTGATATCTGCATAAAGACCTTCTGCAAAAGACTATCCATTCAACTTGAAACACTACTACAGATGGGAGTTTGCATGCAAAATTGCAAAAAAAAAAAAAAAAAATAAAACAAACATTCACATCGAGATAATGATAAATAAAAAAAGAAATAAAAAAAAAACTATTAAAGAAAAAAATTGAATGCAAAACGCAACTTAAGTCGCGGTAATTAGTTACACGGACGGTGAAGATTGTCTTGTAGTATGACTCTTCGTTTGCAAAAAAAAAAAATTTTTAAAATACTCCGCCCTCCTCATCGTATGCAAAAAAAGATGCAACAAACCATTCATCAAAATCATTCGGCAGTGAACGAATTCAAATTGCGTTTTTACATTAAACATTATATTTTTTTTTTATTATTGTGCATTCATAGAGTCTCATATAATACTACAAGTCTTTCAACAAATTGTAGTATCATTGTCGACCATCAACAAACTGGCTAATTAGCAAAGAAAAATTTATAAAGAAAAAAAAATAAAAAAGAAAAAAACAAACAAAACCAGACACAACAAAACAACAGTCAGGTGTCTCTTATGTTCTTCTGCCACAAACAACATCGAATCGACACACAGTCGTCATGTTGGTTTGTCTATCTAATTATACGCAAATTGGTGTCTTTTGACAGGATTGGAAAGTTGTTATTTTATTTTTTTGTAATTTGTACAACAAATTTTACATCTGGGTTGCATGTGTTTGCTTGTTTTCTTTTTTAAGAAATTTGACAATTATAAGGAATTTGGTGGAAATAGCCTTTTCCAAAAAGCTATTAGTAATACATTTTAGAAAAAAAGAGAAGACCGACTTTATCTACTCACCGAACACTCAGGTAAGAATGATCTAAGTCATCGAATTTTTTTTTTTTTTTGCAAAACCATAAGCTTACCTTAAGTATCTACGTTCATTTGAAGTTATTTTCATTGCAAGTAAAAATGGTTCAACAGAAGATTTTGTTTTACTTGAGTCGATTTGTATTTCTGATGATCGCCTGACAGTTGTAATTATATTTTATTTTTTCGAGGAGTTATCAATGTGAATGTGTGTTTGTTTGAGTATTTGTGTACCAGAGTGAAGACGTAAATAGAAACATTTAGTTTGTATTAATTGCTTACTAGAGGAATTTCTAATTGGGAAAATGTTTAGGTATTCGAATAAGATTGTAAATTAAATTAGAATTAAGGTTGAGATTGTAAATTTCAAATGTAGATGGCATTAAGGAGATTTTTGCTAGATGTTCTTACATTTAAACAAAAATAAACGAAATAAGCAACACTATAGTATTTAGTACACAGAATTTTATAATAATAGAAAATACTTAAAATTGTGCTCTCAGTTGCTATAAAATGATATTTTTATGAGTTTTTATTTTTTAAAAGCAGTTTTAATACCAATTTTTTTTCTAAGGAATATTTCAATATTAGTTGCTATCTATTGATAGATGTTCTCTTAAATTCAAAATAGAATAGAGATAGGACTTTTGTATGAATTTAAATAGGTATTTTTTTTTTATATAAAAGCTGCACTGCAACCCATACAGACTACCAACTACATAGTATATGAAAGGGGAAAAATAAATTGCATACAAACAAATTGGGGGAAAGATGTGGATGGGCGAAAAAGTGGGGTGGGTCTCCAAAAACGTTTTTTTTTTACAATTTCTGTCAAAAGTAGACCTCCTATCGAAAAAAAAGTTATGTACAAAAGTTGTAGATAATTAAAAGATCTACAGTTTTTACTCGAACCATTTTTTTTAAATATAATCTCAAAAATATGAGAAAAATGCGAAAATACGATCTTTTGGTTTTTTATTTTTAACTTTTATAAAAATTGTTGGATTTTAACAAAGCCTATAGTTAAAAATTACTTTGTTATATTTTTAGATTATTTTTAATATCAAAAAAAGTAACCGAACATTTTTTTAATATTTGGAAAGTTGGTAACGCCGTTATTTAGATAAAAACAGTGTACACTTTTATTTCGAAAAAATTATGAGAAAAATTGAAAAATAAACAAAAAAAAAAATGATTTCTAAGATCGATTTTTCCGTAAATGTCAGTTATACCTATAAGCAAGAAATATTTATCTTTAGAAACCACTTTCGCTAGTGTTAACACATTCATATCACTGGAAAAGTGTATTGTTGGTTTGAGAAAGTCTTCAACTACTTGATTTTGTGCTTTATACCGATGATAACATTTTTCTATATGAGCTCCTAGAAGACATAACTTCGACTTTAAAAGTTTTTTTTGACAAAATTCGTGTATCTACCGATTGATGCCCACCCCTTTTTATATAGATTTTTTTAAAAATCCTTGGTAAAAAATTGGATTTAAATTAAAAAAAAAATATTTTTGGGAACTTTAGAGACTTCTTATAACTTTTTTTAATATTTCCTAAACGGAAGTTGGATTTTTGATGTGTACGGGTGCACGCAAGTTTGTTATCAATATCCTAGAAGTCGTTTTTGATAAAAATTACAGATTGGAGACTTCAAAAAGTTAAACTAGTGAATGAGAACCCAAAAATATCAATGTACATCAAAAAATGGTTTGCTTTATTAGCGGATATCAAAAGGGAAATGACAAATTAATTTATTATCTTTTTTTTATATCTGTTTTTATTTATGGAACTTAAAATACTCATTAGATTTTGATATTGAAAAATTATATTTTTTTTAAAAACGGATTGATATCTCGAAGGTCATCCATTTGATAAAAATCATCAGCTACCTTATCAGAGTGAATCATGCTTGAAAAACGCCAGCAAAATCATTTGGCGTTTATTGAACCTTAATCAGATTTTTGAAATATACAGTGCCGCTCACTTGAATAGCACACTTTTTTTTTTAGTTATAAGTGCATATAATTCCTGTCTCTTAATACCAAAATGATCAATATTTTACTATTTGGTATGTTCAATTATGCACTCTCTCTGTGAGCGAAATCATTCATTTTCAATGACCCGTTAGTTAAATTTTGCAATTTTTGCGGAACAACTCTGAAAAAAGTGCTCCTATTCTGGCTCACTTGAATAGCACACCCGCGTTTTTTTAAGTTTTCGTGTGCAAATCAAAGAAAGTAGAAATGCAGAAATGTTCTCCGATGTCTTTTAGTTATTTAAAGCTGATTTCAGTTTAAGTGGGTCCCACGAAATAATTGGTAGAGGAAGAAAAAGCGAAAATTATGAGTGTCCCCCGTTTATTCGCCAAAAAGGTAAAAAAAATGCAACAAACCCGGAAATTTCTTTTCAATTTTTTTGCTCAATGAGTCCAATTGTGAATAAAATATGAAAAGGTGAACAGTTAGTGCTGTTACTGCAGCTGACAGAAGAGCGATTCTACGACTCGCGTAAAATTCACATGACTCTTCCGCCAAAATAGATTAAAAAGTGGTGTAAAAGCAAGTGCTTCAATATTGAAACGACTGATTTCGACGGCTAAACACTTGAAGCCATTAAAGCTAAAGACAAAACCATCGGTAAACACCTCCCGTAAAGTGCAATGCCTAAGTTTCTGTCGATCTTATGACATGAAATAAAGCATGTTTTCTCCGATAAGAAAAAAAAATTTGTTTAGAGGCCCTCGTTGGCTTTAACTATTATTGTCATGATATGCAAAAGAAGGGTCATGTATTGAATCATAAAAATAACAGTTTAAGCCAACGGGGGCCTCTAAACAAATTTTTTTTCTTATCGGAGAAAACATGCTTTATTTCATGTCATAAGATCGACAGAAACTTAGGCATTGCACTTTACGGGAGGTGTTTACCGATGGTTTTGTCTTTAGCTTTAATGGCTTCAAGTGTTTAGCCGTCGAAATCAGTCGTTTCAATATTGAAGCACTTGCTTTTACACCACTTTTTAATCTATTTTGGCGGAAGAGTCATGTGAATTTTACGCGAGTCGTAGAATCGCTCTTCTGTCAGCTGCAGTAACAGCACTAACTGTTCACCTTTTCATATTTTATTCACAATTGGACTCATTGAGCAAAAAAATTGAAAAGAAATTTCCGGGTTTGTTGCATTTTTTTTACCTTTTTGGCGAATAAACGGGGGACACTCATAATTTTCGCTTTTTCTTCCTCTACCAATTATTTCGTGGGACCCACTTAAACTGAAATCAGCTTTAAATAACTAAAAGACATCGGAGAACATTTCTGCATTTCTACTTTCTTTGATTTGCACACGAAAACTTAAAAAAACGCGGGTGTGCTATTCAAGTGAGCCAGAATAGGAGCACTTTTTTCAGAGTTGTTCCGCAAAAATTGCAAAATTTAACTAACGGGTCATTGAAAATGAATGATTTCGCTCACAGAGAGAGTGCATAATTGAACATACCAAATAGTAAAATATTGATCATTTTGGTATTAAGAGACAGGAATTATATGCACTTATAACTAAAAAAAAAAGTGTGCTATTCAAGTGAGCGGCACTGTATATTTTGCAAGTATAACAAGCTGAAAAGGCACTTTGGTCGTGTTAGCAGCATGACATAGTACAAATAATTGTTAAAATGTGTTAATCCAAAAATTAATATGTACGTAAAATTTTTAAAATTTTTAGCTTCAAGCTAATTTTTTAATTGTGCATGCAAAGCAGTCGTGACGAATATTTTTTAATTTTTTTTTTCAAGTAGGTATGAATTAAATATGATCCCTTTTCGAACACCTTTTCAAAGAATTAATTGAGCACGAAACCTCTTTATCTGTTGAACTTATTCTTATAAATGCTACCAATTACCAATCTTCTAAAGTGTTGCATATAGAATATGTTTTTTTTTTATGACAATCTCATGAAAACACATAAATCCTTTAATTGGTGACTCCTTACACACAATTAAACAAACCCTTATGTGAATATTTTTTTCGAAAACAAAAAATTCTCCAAAAATTATTATAGTTCCCATGGAAAAAAGTGTTGATAATCTCTACACTCCTAGTGGCACGTTGTGCTGTTTAAACAGCCACAGGGAGAAAAATCATTCTTTGTGTAGGCAGAAGACTCTATATAGTGACTGGACTCTCATGGAAATGCATATTAACTTCACTTTATTTCAATCTTTTCTTCATAAGCATATTCCAACGAAAATGTGAATAAAGAGAGAGAACACAGAAATTGCCCCAACTTCACATATAGATCAGTGTATAGCGGCCAAACAAAAAAAAAATTGCCTTGGGGCGGAGCTTCCGAATTGAGGATCACTTTTCAAGATAACTGAATGAACATGAGAAGATGCCGAAATGCCCTTCTCGTCGTCGGTCTTCATCGTCCGCGTCGACATCGTCTTCTTCTTCTTCTTCGTCGTCGACATGCTCAAGCCATGAAAAAAATTATGAAACTTCATCATTTTTGTTCCAGGGGCGGAATCAGGGTTGTACTATATAATTCGGGGGCCTCTGCGAAAAGACTTTTTCTTAAAGCCCGGTCCATATTTCAACGCTGCGGTACCGCAACTTATGTAACTGATTACTAGGGATGATAGCTTATCTGGCGAGAAGTCTAGGAGATTTTCGCAAAGGGCCCCTCGTAGGGCCCCTTCAATTCTATCGATTTGCAGATTCTACAAAACAGCTTTCTCCGAATTTTAGAAAAAACAAGTCTATTCTCTATCAATTGCTTTCTTCTCGTATTTCAGGGCCCCTTTTAACTTAGCCCTTAAGCCATCTAGAGATTAAAATCCGCCCCTGGCGCACGTAAGTTAAAGGTAGGCACTTAAACCTGAATCAAGATCCTATCGATGCGCACACAAAATCTGCATGCAAACGAAAATGCAAACGAGGCATCGGGGAAGCCAAAAAATAATATCAAAACTCCAAGACCGGCTTTATAGCTGCATTCACAAGGGGATGCAACCAATTTTGGATTCTGACAGACACACAGAGGCTATGTAGAGCCTCTGCCTCTGCCTTCACTGCATCGTAACGTGGGTAAACCAAAATTGGCTACAACTATGTACCTATATACGAAGAGCGGGAGTCATGCGCTATGGGAACTGCGCGGGAACTCACAAAAACAACGAAAACCAAGTCGATCTTCGACTGCTGATCATCATCGAATTCGTTGGTCCGCATTTTTTGAATTTCGATTTTGTTGGTGTTGGTGTGTATTTGTGTATGTGGTCTGTGTAGATGGAAAGCACGTACATGCAGTTGACGGAATTGATCGTACACCGTCTGTTTACCATAAACAAAATGGTAGAGACCTTGCTCAAGATGTGATGCATTTCCTGCAGCCAAAAGCTGAAAGCAATATTTGAACTCCGGCATCTACACGGATAACAGCCGCAACTGTATCATTATGGGATCTATATTGGAGCTTGGAAGAGGCTGATGATGATGATGATGCTGATGCAGTTGAGAGGGTCCAAGCATTCAAGGCAATTTATTAAGAGGCACGAATTGAATGAACGCCCTTTTCGCTTCACAAAATCAGTACAACTCTTTGGGCTCAAGCTCCAACGAACGACCTTTGTATATAGCCTGGCACGTCTTTTCCCTCGTTTCCCCTTTGTCCATAATATAGACAAGGATCAATTTGGTTAAATCAAAAAACCGAATCGAGAGCAAGGTGCATATAATTATCGTTGAGGATTTATGACACCCGACGCCAACCAGAGTGCATTCAGGGAGGCAGCCAGCCAGCCAGAGCGCTGTTCGCTCCATTGAACAAAACCGAGTGAAGCGGTAGGCACGATGCGATGGGAAAATTCATTTAATTTGCATGGTTAATTCGCGATTGGGGAGAGAGAGATGATGTTCGTTCGTTCATAGGGATCTTCCAAAAAAGCGAGTGTTGGCTTCATTTGCGGGAAACCGCAAGAAGTCGAAGAGTTTTAGATCGGCGGGATTGGTTTGGTTTGGTAGTTGGAATATCCCAACAGGTTGTGTGGAAGGCTATCATTACTTTGCAATGGGCTATGAGAAGGATCAATTTTGTTGGATTTCAGAATGAGTAGAGAGAATATTGGTGATGTTGTGATGAGAACATGGCAGTAGGTATGAAGGAAGGTAGGCACATAAAGGCTTATATCCACCGATGAGATGTTTATCTTAAATTAGTTTCGTTTTTTTGGGAAAGCGCATATTGTGCGAGATGGGATGTGAATTAGATTTTTGTAAAAGGTGGTGCTATGGCTTTTGGTGTATGTACAGTTGATTGGATTGGGTGTGTACTTACACATACTTTGGATTTTTTTCAATTTAAATGCGGGGAAGAGTACCTATTATTTGGTTTTAACAAATTCTTCCAATTTTGTTTTGAAATTCTGTCAAATATAACTTGTAGTTTTTTTATAGAAATTGATTGTAAGAAAGAGTTTTTAGGATCCTTGAAAGCATTACCCAGCCTAAAATGATTCGCATTGAATGTAAAAATAAAAACGTCAGGCTTTTTTATAGCTAAAATAAAACAGATTTTTGTTATAACAATGTTTAAGTAAGGAGGAAAAGTACTAGATTATCTTCCAATATGTTGAGTTTATATTCAAAATGTAGGTATTACGAAACCCTATCATTTGACACTTCAAAAGCTTGGATAGGTTAGTTCGTTAAGAATTTAGAAGCGTTTTACTAAAAAACAGTTTTTGATGTTGATACAGTACTCGAAGTATGAATTCATTTTTGATTTTATTTTTCAGCTGAAAACTAATTTTCAAATTATTTTTGCGCACATGATATTCCCAAGGCAATACTTGAATCCACTTATTAAGTTCTTTCTCCGGAAATAACAGGTTTTTTGTGTTTTGTTTGCCAAATGTTATATTGATAAGACATTTCAAGTGGGAAATTAATTTTGATTAAAGCTGTAATTTTCTAAAAATTTAAGCTAGTTTAATTTGTCTTTAAAGAGATATCGCAACAAGCAAACTTTTCAAATGTGTTTGGCGCTACGTAAGAGTTTCATGTGACTTTTGTCACGGAACTGAAGTATTGTTTCCCGGAAATTTGAATTGATAAGGTAGGTAGTTAGGTACTGAAGATGATAAGACGAGGAAATTCATATTTTTGTAGTTTTAACTTTTGATTTTAGATAGTATCACATGTAATTTAATATAACATATCGTATAGTCTGCGGACAAACAAGACGCTTCCAACGATACCATATTTGTCAAATTATGAGCAGTAGTTAAGAAGTTATGATGGCACAGATGAACCTTCATAAATGGATTAAATAATGGCTTTTTTAATACATTTTTTTTTTGTATCCATCATTTGAATCAAGTAATGTTATAAAGTGTTTCCAGAGCCATTTTGAATTTAGCCTCCAGAGGGCGCCATATACAATTAAATGGAATGAAGTACATCTTAAAACTAGCGGACAAGCCAGATGTTTCTAACGATATCACATTTTTGAAATTATGATAAATAGTTTTGGAGGTTTGTTGGAACAGATGAACATACATAGTTTGCTTGAACAAAATTTGGTCAAAATTTCCTTGTAAAAATATTTGCAGAACCTCTTTTTATTGATAAAAAATTTGTTTTAGTTTTGAAATTTTTCCACTAGAGGGCGCCATATAGAATTAAATGCAACGTCACATAACATATGACCAGCGGACAATCGGGACTCTTCCAACGATCAAGGGGCACAGTAGTGCCCAGCCAAGTTCTCTAGCAACTTTGGCACTACACCCTTATTTACAGGAAACAACTCAGGCCATTTTCGACCCCCCTCTAACTTCCACACCAAAGATGCTAGAAATTTCAAACTCGCTACATTTGTTGAGCTGGTCAAAACCAAACACCTCACAAAATTTCAGCCTCCTACGATGAGTAGTTTCTGAGATATAGGGCTTCAAAAATCGCAAAAACCGTAACTGACTCACTGACTCACTGACAGATCATCAAAATTATGGAGAACTTCCCGATATCGTAGAAACTTGAAATTTTACACGGTGATAGGACTTGTGGTGTATACAAAGGAAAAAATCGAAAATTTGAGATTTTCAATTCAGGGGGCGTGGCATCCGCCCATTTCCGCTGAATTTTCATCATATATTAAAGAGCACTTCTGATTATCGTAGAATCTTGAAATTTGGTAGAATAAAAGAGCTGGTAGTTTATACAAAGGAAACAATTTAAAACTTGAGAATTTCAGCCAGGGGGCGTGGCAACCGCCCATTTCCCTGAATTTTCATAAATTATTATAGAGCAGTTCTGATTGTCGTAGAATCTTGAAATTTGGTAAAATGGTGGAGCTGGTAGTTTACACAAAGGAAAAAATTTAAAATTTGAGAATTTCAGACAGGGGGCGTGGCAACCGCCCATTCCCGCTGAATTTTCATAAATTATTATAGAGCACTTCTGATTGTCGTAGAATCTTGAAATTTGGTAGAATGGTGGAGCTGGTAGTTTACACAAATTAAAAAATTTAAAATTTGAGAATTTCAGACAGGGGGCGTGGCAACCGCCCATTCCCGCTGAATTTTCATCAAATATTATAGAGCACTTCTGTATGTCGTAGAATCTTGAAATTTGGTAGAATGGTGGAGCTGGTAGTTTACACAAAGGAAAAAATTTAAAGTTTGAGAATTTCAGGCAACCACCCATTTTCACTGAATTTTCATCAAATAAAGAGATTTTATATTCTACAGCCATACCTTGCAAAAAGTAGTGAAATCACAACAAAAACATTACTGTTAAAAAAAGAGCTAAGTTCTCCTATGTTGAAATTATGCTGGCACAAAAAGTACTGAGATGTAAAAGTGTACCAAGTTCTAAAGTTTGGGTTCAAATTCGTATCAATAAAATTTTGATTGTTTACTTGGCAATTTTTGAAATAACTTTAAAAATCGATAATTAAGAAAAATTGTCAAGAGAACAATCAAAATTTTATTGATACGAATTTGAACCCAAACTTTAGAACTTGGTACACTTTTACATCTCAGTACTTTTTGTGCAAGCATAATTTCAACATAGGATAACTTGGCTCTTTTTTTAACAGTAATGTTTTTGTTGTGATACTACATTTCTTTAAGTATGATAAGAAGTTAAAAAAATATGATGGAACAGATTTTAAATTTTGATTTTATTGAGTGCATATTTATAAAGGGGTTTTGTACGTAGATATTTTTGACGAGTAAAGAGTACTGATCAATTTATAAAAACCGAAATGACTTTATTTTTCAGAATTAGCATATCATTGCTGATTAATTATCTTGTATGTATAAAATAATCCTTCATTATAATACTTTGCTAGAGATAATCTTTCAACTGCCGGCAAATCTTCTCACAAAAGTTGCAAATAATTACAACAAAACAAGTCTACCCCCTTTGGCGAAAAATCGCGCATTCATTCAACTTTTATGCAAATCATCTTTTAATAACTTTGAGATGAAAAAAAAAAAATACGTTTTTTTTTCTTATCTGAGCGATGGACTAATTTATTCGCATCATCAGGCAAAAAAGCAATAACGATGATGACGAAGTGACGTGGTGGCGGTCAAGGTGCAGCAAAAAAAAAAAAAAACATCTTTATCCCTACCTTAAATACCAATTTGATTTAGCAAGAACCAGAATCATCAGCTCATGCTTTGGCCTGATGCATAAATAATGGGATAATTGGACCTCAAGAAGTGTGATAGTCATTTGTCCGCTGCTCAAGACCTTGAAGAATTAACTTAATCTTCTATATGTATATGCTTCTGCAACAAGGTCGTTGTTGCATAGTCAGTTGTATAAGTAGTTGAATTCTTTGGATTTGTAGGTTAGTTTTTAAGACTTATTCAAGGTCATTGATTTTTTTTTTTTTTTGCTAAAAAAAAGTAACTTCTGTTCGAGATCGTTCCACTAAATGCTTACAATTTCTAAACTAATCCATCGAATTTTAAACTTTTTGATCTCTAAATATTTTCATTGAACTAAGAATTTATTTGGCATAACTTTCTTTGCATATTATATAGCAAATTTAGGAAAAAAATTGATGGAGCAATTCGTCGTTCAATTAGAAATAACCTAAAAATAAATGCATTCATTTTGTGATAATTAAACACTAAAATCTTTAAGATTTCGCCATGCATTTAAAGTAATACCTACTGAATTTATGGTATTTAAATGGAAAAGTTTGTAAAATTGAAATTTCGAAAAGCAGAAGTTTACTTTTAATAAAAATTTTCGTATTCGGAGGACTGAAAAGCTTTTGTTGAGTTTCCTTTAAATTTTCTGGTTTTCAAAGTGATTACCTTCATTTTTTTTTCAAAACCCTCAACTGCAATAATTTTGTCAGGTAATTAAATTATTTCCATACCACTAAAGCTGTTAAAGTGGCGCCAAAATCCACAGGCGTCCTCTCTCAACACACAAGAGTACCTAAAAGCTGTTGATGGTGAGAATATTTCCTCGTTAGTTGAGGTCGCCATAAAAATGCCTTTAGCCTCATCATGAGTTGTGTCTGAATGTTAAAAGTATGTGTTTGCTCCATTCACACATCCACATTTCAAAAAGATTCTTTGGCGTGGTGTTGATGGTAACCAAAAGGTAATGTGTGCGGCAGCAGCATAAACGAGGCACCACCGTAACCGTGAGGTCATAAATTTTCAACCGCAACCAAATGAATTTGTATCTTTTGTGGTAGAGCACTACTGGCTTTTTCTTTTGTTAATTTTTAACCTCAACAGAAAGAAGGCGCTTCTGCTGCATCTTTATATAATAAATGTTTAGAATGCTATGGCATGATTTTTGATTGCCCTTCATTTGCGGTGCTTCTGGTTGATCTATTTCGGCTCCGAATTGAATACCAGGAACTAATATTAATTTCATCTGGAGATGATGAGAGAGAGATACAAATCTAATTTCCCACTTTTTCGGTGCTCCCTTTTTTTAGGTTTTAGTTTTTTTTTTTTCTTTATGATGATGGTCAGCTATCTGCCAAAAACCAATTCCATATAGTTAACTGTATTCTGGCAAGATGGAAATTAAAAGCTGAAATCTCACAAAAGTGGGCGAACACTAATTTGACTATGCAAAATAAAAGAAACACAGCAAGGACCTTCGCACTTTGAGGATACCCTCTTTCATCCTCACCCATTGGATCCATAAAACAGCAAGCAAAAATGTGATTTAAATCACATGGAACCGCTTAAATATGATGCAAAAGCGGAAATGCTAATGATAGGTTAAAGCCATATACCCCCATAAGTTTTGAGAGGTTTCGTCGTTGGTCATGGTCGTCGCTTATACCAGAGTCGATCCAAAATAGCCTTTTTCTTTGCAACCTTGGTGCATGGTATATTATTTATGAATATAAACCGTCTGTCCATCGTTTTCTCCAACTTTTGCTACAGAAGGACTCCATGGATGACGATCGCCGTTGCGTCGCGTCAGTCACAGCCGTTATTGCCACACGAGAGAGAGAGGAATTGTGCAAAAGATCGGACTTGAAACGAACTTTTGTTTTGTTGATCTGAAGCTCTCTTTAGGTAAGTTATGATGAATGTCATGTTTGGTGATTGCATATGTTATTGAAGGTTTAGGTAAAAATATATATAAGCAAATGCGGGATATCTGGGGATATGAAACGAGTAGAGTAGCACAAAATATGAATGAAAACGCATGTAAAAAAATATCACGTAAGTCTACCAGATTGATGGTAATTATTCTTTGGTCCAGTGTGTGTCCGTGATGATGATGGTGGCTTTGGCTATTAAATATATTTTTTTTTTTTTTTTACAGGCGAACGTGGTTAGTTTTTTTTTTTTGTCTTGACGATGTATATGATGTGGAACATCAATTGGAGAAACATACATATAAAAATAACTAACAACAAAAATAAAGAACATAATAACGAAAGATTTTGAACATCTGTATTGATTTGTGATTCAATTTAGATAATTACAGCAATTTGGATGAATGCAAAACAAAAGAGCTGAAATGCAAACTCGATTTTGATTTTTTTTTGTTTTGTGTTTGGTGAGGATATAATTTCTATGGAAATATTTAATGACAATTTACTACCTTAATATTTTTCTGGTAATATATAATGCTATGCACATAGCACCGAAATATTCAACAACAACATATATTTCGGATGGCGGCAAAAGTTAAATTTGGCAAGAGTGAAAATAAGGGGATGAAATGTACAAACTACACTGAGCTACAAGCTACAAGATAGTGCGAAAAAAATTGTTTTTTTTTAATGCAGTTTTGGGTAAAAATCATGGAGGTGGAAAATTTGATGTCCAGGCATTTTTTTAAAATAGTAGGCACGCATTTACGAATATATTTGTTTCGGTTAGAGAAGTATAAATTTCTTTTTTATACACAATACTTTTTATAAATTGGTACATCTCTTACAAAAAAATTAAGTTTTATTATTTTTTATACATTAATAAAAGTTGTCCCAAGAAAAATGACACATAAAACCAACATTTCCTAATGTATAAATATTTTAATCATCTAACGTACAAATTGTGCTGCAAGCAGTTTTTAAAGTTGATTTTATATAAATGTATCATTCCACGCTTATTTTTATGGGTAAATATATAAAATGTATGTAAGAAGCTAGTTTTAGTTTCATTTTTAAGTAGCGTACATCAATTAAACGTCATTCCGGAAACGCTTGTTTTGGGGTATAGTTAGATTGAAATTTTAATTTTTTGGTGATATTATGATCAAAAATCGAGGCCACTGCAATATAATCTCAAAAATATTTCGTTTAACTTTGTGACATAAAAAATAAAAATAAATTAAGGTCAAAACGTCATTTCCGGGAACGTCATTTCCGGGAAAGCTCTTAGAATCTGAATAAATAATGCAATCTAACACTCATAATTTTGCATTTTTTTGGTATTTTTACTCAGAAGTCTATCTAAGTATGGGTGTAATACACACTTTTATCAAAAAAGTTACTAGAAAACAAAAGAAAGAATTACTTATGGCCTAAGTGTTTCGAATGTGCATAAAAGCATTTTTTTGTAGAAATTGGTCTCTGTCCCAAGAAATAAAGTTATATTTGATTAATTTAAGACCTACTACCATAATATAATAGTGTATCATTCACATTGATACTATTTCTAGACCCCTAAAGTCGTTTTGAAGAGAATGCCACCATTTCGAGGAACGTTTTTCTAGTACTAATTTTTGGGGTTTTGCGGTTAATTGAAAAATATACATTTTTGTGCTCTGTCCGTTCATGAACCGACAAATTATGGGTAAAGCGAACATTTGAGCATGAAATTTTTATCATAAAACAAAGTTGATTTTTTAAGAATTCGGTCATCGAAATTTCCCACCTCCATGATTTTGACCCTTTTGTATTTAAATAAAAAAAAGTAATTCATCTTAAAAAACTCAAAACAAAGAAATTATTTTGAAATAAAGCAGTAATTCGTCAGATTATGAAGTTTTCCCCAATAAAAGGTTCAATAAAACCACATATTCCTCCAGGCTGTTGCTGATGTAGTTAAAAATGACTGATCCCTTAATGATTCTTAGATCGGTTTTTACACCTCAAAGTTTTGGTTAAAATTACCAAATAACGGTATTTCAAGAGGCCAAAAGCATTTTTAGTGAAAATTATCTTGTCCTTTTATTGCTAATCTAAAGCTCTTTTTATCGGTATTAGGGTAGCACTATTTGGGAAATTAATATGTTGCTAGTCGTAAGCCTCCATGTTCTATGACTTTTACCTAAAATTAACAGACTACTTGTGTGTTAGTAAAAACAATATGTGAATTACTTGCTCGTATACATGAACTTTGAAATGATTTCTGAAATAATAAGATACCTCAAATAATAATTACGAAACTTGTTATGTATGAACATTTTCGACACTTAACTTGGAATAAATTTTGATGCTCACATGGGATTTTTGGGGACTTTTGACATTTTACTTTGATCGATGTTTCAATGTTCTGCACCAATTTTCAGCTCATTTTTTCAGCGATTTTTGTCTGGGTTAAATGTCTACTTTGACCGGACTATAGTACGAGATTATAACACTTTTAAATCATTACATTTTATAGGAATTATATATTTGACAAGTTTGTTAATAGTTGTGTTCTCATTTCAACATATCCATCTCGTTCCAATTGATTTTTTTTCTTATACACACTTTTCATGGAGTATTACATTTTTGGCTCCCACGAAATAATGTCTTTTTTAAAGAATATGGATTTAACTAAGTATAGCTTGTTTATGATTTGGTTGTCTTATGTATATTGCTTTTCAATATCCCAATTTGCACCCTAAATATTTGGTATAAGATCGTATACGTATACCTTCCCTCAAAAAAACAAAACGTGCAAGGGATGGCGCCCCATATCCCAGCAGGAGCAAAGGGTACCATCTACTCCAGACACTCATATGCCCAAGTCCAAGCAATTTTATATCATAAACATTGACGCGAGGTTTTCTCAGTAAAATTTAACACTTAATAGGGTGGCCACAATTTTAAAACATTTATTTCTTCATATTGATCAACTTATATGCTAGACTAGAGCATAGAAGTGGCTCATTTAGGTGTCCTCGTGACAAGAAAAAAAAAAGAGCTGAAGAGGAACGGCACTACCAAAAATAATATTTGAAATGTGATACCACATTTGGGCTACCTATTTTTACTTGCTCAATAGGACAAGAGTATTGGTTTCGTGTCGAAAAAAAAATTGAGGTTTTAATCAAAACCAACCTTACGATGATGGAGAATTCCAAAAAAAATGGGTCTGGCAATTCCGTCCGTGCGTCTGTGCGTCTGTACGTCCATCTATACACATTTCCACAGCCTAAACGCGTGGATGGATTTTCTTCAAATTTGGTAGAGGTGATTTTTATAGAATTCTGAAAGTTGGTTTTTTTTTGTTTTATTTTTTTATATCTCGATTAGAAAGTGTACCTCCCATACAATTTTTTAATTTAAACCAAATATCTCGAAAACAGCACTAACGATTTTGATTAAACTTTTCAGACGTAATATTCAAAGCAATTTCATAAAAACTATATTTTTCGTTTTCCTCAAAAAAGTCAAAAAAGTGTACTTCCCATACAAATTTTTCAAATTATACAAAATAACTCAAAAACGGATCTAACGATTTTGATCGCTCTTCCCCAACCTCAACAAAATTTCTTTAAATAGAGGCAGCTCTTTAAATCTACAAGAACGCTAACATAAAAGTACTTTGAACTGCAAGAGCAAGTACGTGCGACCCCAGTCGTGCATTTTATTTAAATTGATATTGAGGGAAATTTCAAATTTAGTTTTGCTACTCAACTTCAAAATCCTCTCGAAAAAAAAAAACTATAATTGTACCTACTACCTTGCAGTTCAATCTTTTGTTTTTAGATTGTATAAAGTTGGTGCCATTATGATTATTATCAATGAAAATTCAGCTTTTATCAGATTTGGTCAGCAGCTTCAAAAAAAAAAAAAACATAAGCACCCCTATTGACTAGCAATTTTCAAGTGTTTTGTTTTTCAACTTCCAATTTGTCAACGATTGTTTCCAAAGAAAATAGAAATGAAAGACACTATCACTAGTCGGAATTGGAAGCTAATAACACTGGTCTGCAAGGAATTCCTCCTTTAAATAAAACTATACTTTTCTAAAGGATTTTTGTATGCTGATTCCGAACCTGAAGTCAGAATTGACCTAGCACTTCACGTTTTTTAGATATTCCCGTTAGAAAATCTCAAAAACCCATTTTTTTTGCTGTTTTCGAAGAAATATTTTGGCATTATGTAATTTTTTTTAATTAAAATTGATACGGTTTATGAAAGAACTTATTTTTTTCTTTCAAATTCAATTTTAATCTTCTCAATATCTCTTTTCTTCTCCGAGATATCTTAATTTAAGTAAGTTTAGTAGTTTTGGCATATCTTACCATTAAGAAACAGATCTCTAAAAATTAATATATCTTTCTCCCTAGAACAAAAGTATACTTTTCTAATGGACTTTAGTGTGCTGATTTTGAATCCGAACTCAAAAAATTTCGGTCAGTTCTGGTTTTTGAGATATAGCAGTTTTTTTTGAGATTTTCTAAGAAAAAACTTGATTTTGTGATACTTTTATGCGAATATCTTAAAATCCTGACGTGATAGAATTTTTTTGACTCCGAATTCTAACTCAGCATATCAAAAACTATGAGAAAAATGTACTTTTGTTTCTAGGAGAAACAAATCTGAAGCTTTACAAGGCAATAAATAAATAGAAAAATAGTATATAAAATTACAAAACACGTTCAAATTTTGTTTAATGTATTTTATTTTGGTTTTCTTTACATTTTTGACTTTTTAAATATAATGGGCATCGATATTTTACATTTTCCTTAATTAAGGTGCTTTTGTTCATGTAGGATTTACTAAAAAGTGAAGGATTTCGAAATGTCTGCTTTTTTTGTCAATCAGTATTTTAAAAAATGAGTAAACATGAATGTAAAAGAACATATTTGGTGTCAATCGATAGGTCATATTATGAAGAATAAGTCCTTAAAATTTGAGCTAAATGCGACAAATAGTTTTAATTTTATACAAGTTCAAATGAATCTAAAAGGGTGATTTTTTAAAAAACTACTCACATTTTTCAAAAATCATTTTTACAAAAATGGTACCTGATAGAATTTTTCTGAAACCTGATTTAGATTCAGGAAAATCTAATCTTTCATAATATCAAAAAATTATTTGAAGGAGAAAAAAAAAGTTAAATTTTGCAGACCAGTGTTATTATTTCAGTAACTTTTGTCGAATAGTTTGAAGCAACTATTGAATAATAATAAAGCAGTTGATAAAATTAAAAAAAAAAAAAACATTCCATTTACTAAGCTTTCAATATTTCTATGGATTACTAACAAACTTCAAGATTTAGATATTTCGGTGAAAAAAAAAAACATCTTAATTTTGTGTAAATATGGGAAAGTTTCATCAAACCTGGACGCTAAAATAACAATTCTAGAATTGATTCTTAAAAAAATACATACTTTCATTTAATACCTACTTGAAATCGTCTAAAAGCTCTTATCCATATAAATGCCCTAAAAACCACAACTTCCTCCTTCACATTAAAAGAAAAAAAATCTAAACTTCCGATCGCCCGTTGGACATCAAATGTGCCGAATCTTCGTTTTACCACCTAAGAAACCAAAAAAAAAAAACCCATCACCTCCATGCGGTAGGTGAGCGGTCCGAAGACCTAAAGAATCCATAAAAATAAAAAAAAAAAAAAACAAGACTCATTCATAAAAATAATGTTATTTCTCCTACAAATGGACCGAAAAACGTAAAAAAAAGCCTCCTCTCAATTGACCCCCAATCCCATTGAGAACACAACCAACCCTAATTATAGAACCCGAAAATAAGATTCTAATTACATACGTTATGTAGATTTAAGCTTGTTGCGTGGTGAAAATAATTTAAAAGATTTGAAAGATGAAAAAAAAACACACAAAATTCAAATTTATAAAATGATCCGCTAATGGCTGGCTCCGCATCTGATGCAGAGTTGTGCTTGTTGGTCTCAAACTCAAGCCACATTACTACTGACGACCATCTCTAATGCCTATCGTGACTGCAACATTCCATTTTGTCTTTCCGGTTTGATTTGAATCGGTTTTGGGGTCTCGCGCACGGGTCAAAATGTGCGTCACGCGTTTAAAAGTCAAATCCGGTGCCGGTGCCCGCGGGGAGGAACTTGCTCTCCAACTCTACCAGAGAGCATCATCATCATTACCAAGAGGTTTGGAGGAATACAGACCTTGAGGGCAAGAAAAGGAAGAAAACAATCATAGAAACGACTTACCTTCGGACGGTGCAGGTGGCGGAGGCGGCGGCGGTGCCGCTTGCGGTTGCGGTTGATGGTGGTGGTGAAGATGGTGATCGGCATTGACTGGAGGCGTCGTCGTGGACCGCAGCGGGGCCGAACCACCCGCACTAGCAGCTACCACAGCCGAGAGTGGAACTGGTATTGGAGCTGATACAGGAACTTGAACCATGGCTTGCGATGGGGATTGAGGTGGAGGCAGTTGTTGGACCATTGGTGGAAGCGAACCAGAAGTCGGATCGCTGCAGTTGTTATTGCTACTGCTGCTGTTGCAGAACTCCGTGTACAACTGCTGCAGCTGTTGCTGATGTTGCGGACTGAATGTTACCAAATGATGGAAGCCGGGATGGAATTGTGGAAGCGCTGCTGATGACGATGACGACGACGACGTAGAAGAAGACGATGATATTGTGGTAGTGGGTGGCATTGGAAGTGGTGCAACTTCATGCTGTGGAAGTTGTATCCCGCTGCCAGCAATGCCAAATAAATGGCTAAGCTGATGCATTGGCGATGTGTTCTGTCTATTCGAATGCGGATGCGATTGCGATTGCGATAGCGACTGCGAGTGCGGCTGAAATAGATGATGATCATGATGATGCGGATAATGATTGTGCGATAGATGGTGATGCAGATGGCTGCTGATGGCGATGTCATCGTTGATTGCCGTTTGGCTGATGCTGCTGTTGGTATTGATGAGGCTGGGGCTATTGCTCGAATCGGCTGTTTTGTATTTCGACATTGTAAAGTCGATGGGTTGCTGATGTTCCAGGGCGATGAAACTACTTCTGCTTCGGCTGAATCTATTGTGATCAAGTAACATTCCGTAGGATGATGAAACAATATTTTGATGATTGGCTAAGAGTAATGGCATAATCGAGTGTTGCTAGCTTTTTGTTCGAGGAACTTTTATTTTTTTCTTTCTTGTTTTTATTTGTTCTTAAAATGGTTAATTTAGTTTTATTTTTTGGTTGCAGCCAAAGATTTTATATAAATTTTGTTTAGTTTTTTTCCTTAAATCGACTTTTGGTGAAAATTTTCATGTCGTTTTTCTGAAAAGAAAAAATACATTTAATTAAATAAATGAATGCAACGACATAGGGAATTTGGAAAAAAAATCAAAATGTAATTTTTTTTTAACTATTTTATCAAGCATTTAAATTAATTATGAGGATCATTTTTTGGTTTTTGCTACAAAATTTAGATTTTGTTAAGATTTTTTACATTATTCTATTTTATAAATTTTAAAAATTATAGATCTTTGACACAATTTTTAATGAAAAATATTATTTAAAACTACATTGCTTTATGTAAGTATAACCGCACCGCACCATGAAATATTCAATCTAAAGGAAAAAAAAAACTCATGTGTGCTATTCACACGTCGTAGAAGTGAAACCTTTAAAAATCATTTTTCTTGAAAAAAAAAATTACACCATTAAAAACCTTACAAATTTTCCTAAAGAATAAAGCCATACTTAAATTTTAACAACGCGGAAAAAGGTGTTAAAATAATTTATTCAAAAAAAGCAAAAAAAATCTTTTTATTTTTATAACAATTTATATACCTAATAAATTTTATACCATCTTAAAAAAATAAGAATTTTTTAAAGCCAACCATGTCGAAATTTCAAACTGAGATTACGGTACTTCCTACACTGGTGGCTGGTCCTCGACAACATTAAATCTGCACCATAGCCGTATTTAGGGGAGGGGTTACAGGGTTTAACCCCCCCCCCCCCCCCGAAATTTTTTTTAGAAAATCATATGATGAGAATTTGAACAAATACAACCTTAATACATACTTATGCATATATATGCCGAACTTGATGGATTGCTTTTATATTTTAGTGATAAATCTCCAATTTTGTCGCCTTTAAGTTTCAAAAAGCTTTGAATAAAATTAAATATATGAAAAAAGTATTTCGTTTTTTTTTTTTTAAGAAGTACCTACTGATTTGTATGAAATATTCAACCCTCTTATAAGTGGGAACCATAAGTCGTACACAAAAATGGATAATTATAAATTGATTGTCTCTTCTTTCTAAGAAAGTATACAATATTGTTTTTGCCCTTATAAATAATACGATTTAAGCACATAAACTATGCATTTTTTGTTTTTTTCCTGGGAATGCCATTCTTATAGTTGTATGCTAAATAGTTTGTTTGGTCAAATTCAGATTACTGACTTGTTAAAGCTTGTGGTAACACAGCAAATTAGGCTGAATATGAACAAGAAATGAGAATGCAAGAAAATTGTTCCTTCAGCCTAAATATTGGAAACTTTCATTTTTAAACGATATAATATATTGACGTTTGGGTTGCATTTTTTCTGTAGATACTTATCACGAAAACTGATTATTTTTGTACTTTCTATACCTATGTATCTATTTGCTTAACCAGCGTTAAAGTAAAAAGCATTTTTGAAATATTTTGCTGAACTTCGGAACTAGGGGTTAAAAACTCGATTTTCCAAATTCAGACGTGATATACAATTTATTTTACATTGATATTTAATAAAAAATAATTATTTGAGGTGAATTGAGTTAAATATTTAGCCAAGGATATGGACACTATAGAGGTGAAAAGACAAAATTTCAGCTGCTAAAGATTTATCCTGTTCTGGGTGCAGGTTAAATTTGTATCTTTAGAGAATACATTTTTCATAATACATTATACAATTTTCATAAAGCCTGGAAAAATGTTCAAGTCTCCAAAGTCGACAACGAAAATGCTAATGAAAAAATATAATCGAGTATTCTGTCAAAGTCAAATAAAAAAAAATCCAAATTAATTAAAATAGAAATAAATAAATTAAAAGTGAAAAAAACACTGCTCTTGGAATCAGGAAAAATGCACAGGACAATGAAAAGTAAGTGACAAATGAGTGAAAACTTTCCCTACACTGAGGGAAAAGCCCCCATAAAACAACGTGAAATCAATGAAAACCACATTGATTTAACTATTATTCGGAATGATTTTGCTTTGAAGATGAACATTTTAAAATCATCCTGGAAAAATGGTTGATTTATGATGGTTTCATTTCTAAAAAATCACATTAATCAAAGTATGTAGTTCATCTTTGAAACAACGACTTTTCAAGTTCAATTTATTTTTTCCCTCAGTGTAGAATTGCGTAGGTACTAAAAAACAAGCTTATCTTTCCTACTTCTCAAAGATCTTATGTGCTTATCCAAGCAACTTATTCTTGCTTGACCTCAGAACGTCAATTTTACGTTCAAGCCTCACGTTTTACTATATTTGGCCAATAATCATACGTAGCTTATTCTTAATAAAATTAAAATTTTTCAATAAAATTAAAATACATTTCATGTATGCTTAATATATATTATTAACTTTTCAAAATTTAAACTTTCTAGATTATATACCACACCATAATGTTGCATTATTTTATAAGATATATGTGCCCTTAATTATGAAAGTGGACTAAGTCACTCCTAAAAATGGCATCAAATCTAGCCTAAAAATAATTATTATTTAAGGGGTAAAGTTTATTTGAAAGCGAAATTGCAGTAAATAAACAATTTTATTGCTCCTCTAGTGATTTCATAAAAGAAATATAATTAAATCGTTATAAGAAAATTATTATGTAAGTTTTTCTTCAAACAATGCAAAAAGTGACTTAGTCCACTTTCATAATCATGGGCACATATTATCTTAAAATGTAAAAAGAACTGCTAGTAAGCTAAACTAAAACTAAACTAAACGAAAAGTAAAACGAAATTTTTCGTTCAAGATTTCGTTATGCTATTTTTGTATGGATAATTTCGTATGGCTGCGTACTAGGCTTTAATCTTCAAAACTTTTAATAAACAAAGTAATTTGAAAAAAAAAAAAATAATACATAAATCTCATCAGAGAGAGAAAAGTTACTTTTTGATTTATCTGCTGGCTGTTAAAAACATTGATAATATCTAGTGTATTTTTTATATGATATTTTACGATATAGTTTTTTGTGTAAGGCTTAGGAAGGCTTCTTCAAAATTTTTTTGCTGGCTTACGCTCGCATGTAAAAATATATAAAAAAAAAATTGCTCGGTCTTAGCTAACCCCTCCCGAAATGAAATCCTAGCTACGGCTATGATCTCCACAGGGGTTTTGATATATTTTTCAAGTTTTTCAATTTAAGATTCTGTAACTTGTAAAGCACGTATTATTATAGATGTTTTATCAAATGAAAGGTAATATTATCAGCATGCGTATTAAAGTTAAATCAAATTTGTATGTGCTCTAAATCAAAAGTTATAACATGTTTAGAAAAAAATCATCTTTTCACCGTTATCAAGGGTTACCGCATTATGGTTATTTCCAACAAGCTTTTTCACATTAAAAAAAAAAAATTTCTTGATTGTTAAATGCTAATTCGTATTTTTTTCCAATCCAATGGAGAGAAAAAAATAGAAAAAAATTATCGTTTTTTAAATTATTTGTTGTCAGTGGAACGCTTTTTAAAATATTCAAAGTTTTGTATAAAAGTGCCTCAGAGTTACAATCAGGTGAAAAAAAATGCTTAATAAAGTCATTTTTAAACCTTTCTTTATTGGTAAAACGAACCAGAAAAGCATCACTTATTGAAATTCAAATCGAAATCAAAACTAAATGATAGAAGCTACAAAATGTTGAATAAGGTTAACAAAAGTAAAAAAACAAAGCATTCGCATTTTCTTAAAAAGAAAAATAAGGAGCAAAGGGGTTCGTTCAAATTCAGTCTTTCCCCGGGCCCAAGAAGCTGAACATATTTTTACAAACTTTTGGTTTTCAGTTATGAATAGAGTTTAAAACGTCCTTTCTTTTAATATCTCATTCGATGGTTTTCGAGAAAATTTTTGAAAATTCCATTTTTTTTAGACAAGGGGATAATTTGGATAATTTTCGAAAATCTTAAAAAAAAAATTTTTTTTATCTGAATGCATCTGTGATTTCATGTCTGTAAACCCAATCCAAAAATATCTGCTTCCGAATGAAGGGAAAAAAATACTCCTACAAACTTTTGGTTTTCAGTTATGAATAAAGTCTAAAGAGTCCTTTCTTTTTATATCTCATTTGATGGATTTATAGAAATTTTCTATAAATTCCTTTTTTTTTAAACAAGGGGTAACCCTTTTGTAATTTTCGAAAAAAATAAAAAAAAGTAGATTTGTAATTTTCTTAGCTGGAATGCATAGGCCTGTTAAAAAAAAAAAAAATATTTCAAATAATTCAGTGACAAAGTTGTTTGTAGTAACAATTTAATTAGAAGGTATCTTAAGTTCTCGAAAATCTAGTTTCGAACGCAAAATTACGCAAAAAGCGTTTTACTTGGATATAAAAGTGAAACGTTTTTTCCTCGATTTTGTATTATTTTTTATTAAAGTATCAATCAATTTTGAAAAAGACTGTTTAACGCTGATTTAAATAACTAAAAAAATGATCCTACTTAAATAAAAAGGGCTCTGACGATTTTGATTCAAACTTTTAAATAAAAAAAATATTTTTTTTACCGTTATTAACGGTACCTGTCATAGAACGGTTTTTTTTTTTATATTTATGAATATCTCGTACAAGAATAGCCCGATTTCAATGAAAATTTTTATACAAAAGCGTTTAAGTAAAGGTAATATTAAAATTTTAGAAAATTTTCAAAAAAAAAAAACATTTTTGGATTTTTAAAAAATATTTCAAATGTTTTTGTTTTTTTTTTTTGAAAAATCAATTTTTTTGAAAACGGGTTTTGTGAACAATTTTGAAATTTCATTTTGATGTGCAAATTAATTATTTCTTCAAAATGGCATACCTACCATACCTTTTTAAAAAATGTTAGCAAATTTTCATACATACCTACATATATAAAAAATTATTTTTTTAAAAAACGGCTCTAACGATTTTCAAAAAAAAAATTTCTAAAAATTCCTTTTTAAAACTGATGAGAATTTTTTATCAAAGAACCTCTTAAAAATTACTCTGTAATGTTTGATACAAAAAACAAATTTTTTTTGTAAAGTTTAGTATAAAAATGTTGTTGTTACCTTACTGTTAAGTATGTAAAATAAAATATTTGAAGAAAAAAATCGGAATTTGCAAAAAAAATAATGGAGAACTTTAACTGCAACTTTTTGGTTATTCATATTTGAGATAAGAAATTATGTTATGTTACATCTTCTCTTCTTTTTTCACTTTAAATCACAAAATATTTTAAAAGTAAACAAAACATTTCTTCATAACATAATGCAACCTCAATTTTCCACATTTAAATTGAACATATAAAAATCTACAAATTATAATTTCTCTATTTCTCATACTCAAAGCTTATAGCAAATTAACTATTCACAACTCAATTATAACTTTGCAATTATCATTCGCTTTCCATAACCTATAATTTAATATTTAAATTAACCTTACGTGATCAAATTTGCTTGTCAACACCTCCAAAACACTTGCCAGCCACACTTTTTTATAAGTTTCCATTATTATTCAAAAAAAAAAAAAACAGCAAATTTAACACCATTTTGAATGAATGGTTTTTGTGATTATAGCTCACATCAAAATCCAAGAATTATAATCAACGCCCATCTGTCACTAATCTCTTGAAGCAACATTGTAAATCAAATGAATATACTTAACCAACACACTGTAGCGCCTTAGACTATGGACTTTTATTTGAATGATACATAATTAGCGGCTTTTCTTATATAGTCTTCCATGAACATAGGTATGATAAGTGCTTATTAAAATTTGAATTACTTTTTTTTTCAACTTTGATTTGGATATGAGAGTCCATTCAACAATATTTATATGCAGATCATAACATCAGCTAACAGCATGAGCATGCTTTTAGAAAATTAACTTTGAACTCAATTACCTACATTGGTTACTCAAGCAATTAAATTTGAACATTTGAACATTAGAAATATAATCACTTTAATGATAAACCATGAAAGAAGATGGAAACGAGTATTAAAAAGAGATCAAGTATACAAATTGTTTAGAAGATTAAAGAAAATAGAATGGACAATTTGTCAAAAACACACCAAAACTTAAAAATCGTTAAATTTAATTTGTGTCGAAAATGAGAAATTGAAAATAAAAACTATGAAAAAAACTATTATGGAACAAACAAAATAAACTTTTAAATAAAAATTTTCTGTTAAATATTCAATAAGAAAAATTTTCCACATTCACACATTAATTGGAGATGATGAAACAATTTTTGTTCTGAGAATTTCAGAAGGCTTTAAAATTTAGCATAATCAAATTAGCAAAATCAAATAAATAATTGAAAAGAAATTCTAAGTCTTGTTCAGAAGATAGAAGCTTTGAAGTTTGCGTATTTTAACGATTTGACACATCTAATCACCAGACTAGTTTACTAGAAGAAGTAGTCCACAACTGTGGAATTTGAAGAAGATAACACAGATCATCAAAGTCCCACTTTGGCGGACACTTTTGTGGCGGAATAAAAAAAAAATTGATCTTTTTAACCCTTTCGGTACCAGTGTTACTCTCATGTAACATATCTTTCAAAATTCGTAAAAAATATTTCATTAAATAATTTTTTAGGTTTCTATGGCTTAGTTGAAAGATAATAATGCCTAGTTACTGGATTAGTACAAAAAGTTTGTCAAATATCATATTTTTAATTTTTTTGGCAAAAAATTTTTTTTTATATGTTCATAATTTTGAAAAAAAGATATAAATAAAATGCACGACTGGGTCACACGAACTTGTTCTTAGAGTTAAAGTTGCTTAAATTTTTAAGACTTTTTATATAGAAATATGGAAAAAAAAAATAAAATTCGTTTTTTAAAAAATTAAAATAAAATCTGAAATTAAATTGCCCTCCAAAACAAGTATGCAGTTTTGATTGAGACATTAACATGCATTTTTAGAAAAAAAAATTTCAAAATCGTTAGAGCCGTTTTTTTACCGACTTCCAAAAAGGAGGAGGTATTCAATTCGTCTGTATTTTTTTTTTTTTTTTTTTTTTTTTTTTTTTATGTTTGTTACCGCATAACTTTGGACTGAGCGAACAAATTTTGATAAATCTTTTTGTATTGGAAAGCTGGTGGCTGCAGTGTGGTCCCATTTCAATTTCATCTTCATTTAGCCATAGGAACTATTTTAAAAATCATAAAACCCAGTTTTGAGCCATGGAAGTCGGTTCTGTTTTTTTGCTAAAAATGATTATTAAAAAAAACTAATTTTTTATAAATAATTTTTTGGAAAAAAAGTTTTAAAATAAAATTGGTATGCCTTTTTGTAGAAATCACTAATCAACATCTTAAAACAAAATTTCAAAAAAATTCCATGACCCGTTTTCGAAAATTTGATTTTTCAAAAATCCAAAAATTATTTTTTTGGAAATTTTATTTTTGGTTTATATTTACATTGTATAAATGCTTTTTCACAAAAAGTTTCGTTGAAATCGAATAAGCAGTTTAAGAGATAATCGGATTTGAAAAAACGGTTCTATGGCGGGTACCGTTAATAATGATTTTAAAAAAAAAATTTTCATTGAAAGATAGACATTAGCTTAAAACTAACCTTTGAATTTTTTAAACAAAATCTTTGGAGCCGTTTTCGAGATACATATTTCAATTTTTAAAAAATCGGTATATGACAAGTACCGTTATTTTTGGTCCAAAAAAATTAATTCCAAAAACCCCTCTGGAGAGTCGCCAAATAACACTACATACCAAGTTTGACATTAATCGGTCCATCCGTTTAGGATGGACCGGACTTAAATAGGAAAATTATATTTTTTGTAGTATGCATGTCTAAAATTGTGATTTCGGAAAAATTAATTTTGGCTTCACCCAGTCATTTTTTATTTCAACTTAGAATTTCAGAAGTGCACTTTAGGTTTGATCAGGCCAGTGGAGACTAACTTTTTTTTTAATTTTTTTCTTTTGCCAGTAATTGTTGCTTTTAAAAACAAAATTTTTTATGCAAATTCCAATTTTGTAGATCAAATACTTTTTAAAATATTGAAGGTTTTGTTCAAAAAAGTTATATTTTTAAATTTAAATGTGCATAAAGTTTTCTTGAAATTTTCTGTTATGTAACACATAATCATTTCTTAAGGATGGTATAGGGTAGAGTTGCTAGTAGCCGGCCCCTTAAGGATTTTGACTCAAAAAATAAAGCACAGAAACGTCAAATATCAACATTTTCGAATAATTCTTGAAATAAAATGTACCTACTTTATTTATTAATTAAAAAGTATGGTTAAATAAAAAGTTAATAATATTTCCCAAAAATATTTTATTTAAGTTTTTGTCTAAAAAAGTCCGATTCTCCTAAATTCGGCCTTTGTTTCCTTTTTTCGGCCATCTAGTGTCCTATTTCCGGCCACTGACTTTATTAGGTCAAGCTTAAATAAATTGAATGTTTTTTAGTTAAATCTTTGTGTTTTAAGAATTTAGAAACAATTTTGATTGTTAATAAGTTATAACATTAAATGATTAAAAAATGTATCTATTTTTCCCCATTTTTTAAACTTTTATCAATAAAAGGGGGCCGAATACAGGAAACTCTTGAATTTCAAAGCTTTTTTTTTTGTTCTATCTCCAGCCCCCCTTAAAATTACCAAAATTCGCATCTTTTTCCTGTTTAAAACCAATTTTATTTGAAGGATAATATATTTTTCAATATTATTTTTTCTAAGAAAACTGAATAACAAGAATAATAAAAATATTGTTATTTTAGGAGGGACATTTAAAAGAACAGCATAAGAGTAAAAATTTTGAATAAATCCTACAAAATCACTAGTTATAACGATTTTTCTAAAAGGTGGCCGGCTACTGGAGACGGCCGGAATTAGGCAACTCTACCCTACCAATTTTTGTTTTGAAAAATTATATTTTTTATTAAAAAAATACTATCTTCGAAATTCTTTTGCAGGTTAAAACCGTTCAAAGATATTTGTGTATTTTTTTTATTTCTAATGACTTGGATCAGCAAAATGGTAAAAATACATTTTCGTTCAATTTAAAAATTTTCTTTCATTTTTCCTCGATTAGTGTGGCATTAGTGCTAAATCACATGAAACACCGTAAATTTGGCAAGAAGACAATAACTAAGGCGGTGAAAAATTGTAACGGAATTTTGTAGAACAGTCAAATACAAGCACTTTTTAGTATGTAAGGGGGGTCTTACAGACCATTTTACAAAAATGAATCCCAAAAGAAATGATACAGATTTGTACGAAATAATTTCAAGATTCCAAATTTGTAAATTTCAAAATCGTACCTGATCCCTTTTTTGAGTTACAAGCATTATCACACAAAATCATCGATTTTTGAAAAAATGACAGACATTTTTTTTGAAAAGATATGATTTTGAATGGTTTTTATCTGAAAGTTCAGAATTTTAAATTTCTTTGTTCGTCATTGCGGGGAATACCCCATTATTTTGATAAATAAATTAAAATAAGTTACTAATTACAACAATATAACTATGATATCATTTGGATCGATAAAATTGTAAAATATTTGTCTTACATATCTATTTATTACTATGTATATGTTTGCAATATTTTCGTACCACTTAAGTAAAATTGACAATCGTTTATTTCACTTGAGTTAAATGTGTGTTCCCCCTATTACAAAGTTAACTAATCATATAATTCGAATAATAAATTATCAAATAAACAATTTTTACCACTTAACAGTTCCGGAAATACCTCTTATATATTTTTTTTTTACTATTTTTGTTTGAAAACACAAAGTTCAGGTGTTCTTTTGATATCAACCTGATACTTAATATTTTTATTTTCCATTGAATCCCCTTCTGTAACGTATATTTAACTGGAATTCAATAAAAATGAATTATCAATATTTACAATGTATAATCAATAAGCAAATATTTAACATATTTTTGTTTAAACTAAAAATGATCACCTGAATATTTCCAAGTAAAAGAAAAATTTCAATTTACAAAAACTGATAAGCTTCGAGGCGACGACATTTTTATTAAACATGTCATGGACATTCAATATAAAAATGTGTTAATTACACCTTGTAGTCATAATTTGTAATATTCAACAACAACAACAACAATAAAACTGTTGATTTATTATTAAAATTGATTTGTATTTCCATAAATATAATTATCTCAAGATTTCTTATCGATCATTTTATTATATCTTTTGTTGAATGAAACGAACAGAAATACCCACAATTTTATAGGAGTTTGTTCCAATTTCGTGTAGCGGATATCTAAGTACACCATAATAACACGAGTTAACTTTCTGACTTATTGTTTTTTTGTTTAGTCAGAGAGTCACAGCTTAATAGACTTTGCTTATTTGTCACTAAAAATAATAATGGTATTTTTTTATAACGGAAATTAAATACAATAACAAATACAATTGTTATAATTTCATAATAACATAAGGTAACAGCGAGACTTATGATTTTTTAACTTTCAACGAGTTAGCTGGTTCGAAAGAAAAAAAACCATAAATTGATTTTCTTATATACATTACGTGTAGATTTGTGTGTCACGTATAAGATACTGATTGATCAGTTTGAGTGATTTGTTAATTAATTTTTATTGCTGACATAATAAACAAAAATAAGATATAATTTGAGTTGAGAAAGTTATTTGATGAACAATTTTTTTTCTTTTAATGCAATTAATTAAGACTTATTTAATAAAATTAACCTTTAGATATAGAAAGAGTTGAAAATTAAGTAGGCACATTGAAGTAAATTACATGGATAAAAGGTTTTTTTTTTCTATTTAGAGTGGATTTAAAACATGGTATCATTGACTTTTATACAAAAAGGATTTTAAATTGACCTATTTTGGAATTTATTACACTTTTCCATCTGAAAATTTAAAAACTGATTTCTGTTGCTCTCACTTTAAAAAAAAATGTCGAATTATTTCGAAATTTTTTAAAAATATTTTTTGCTATTGGTTAGTATACCTAATTAAAAAAGTTATTTAAGAAACTTATTGATAAAATCTAATATTTAATAGTGGCATGTGAAAAAATATATTTACGGCACTTCAAATTCCAATATCATTTAAATTATCGAGCGCGTAGAAATATTATTATTATAATTTTTTTAAGATAATATTGGTACGAAATTAAAAAAAAAAAACACTTAAATTTAGTTATACTAAGCATATCATTTTGTTTGTTGTTTTTATTCATTCAAAAAATGTTATTAATGATAACACATGGGTCACCAAAATAAATATGTTTTTTTTGCTGCTGAAACCAAACTATTGATTTGCAAAAAATTTCAGTGCTGAACTTATTGAATCTGAACATACCTACTAGGTAATATTTTTTCAGCGAAGTTTCCTTCGTTTTATAGTTACGTTTTATGGAGTCAAAGTGTTCTACAAAATTCAAACTTCCTTATGAATCAAAATCACAGTTTGCAATTTTGAATTTTATTTGAAAATTTGAGATGCTCTTATTTCTTAACAGTGAGCTAAGAACATTTTTTTTTCTCTCTAAAAGCTACAATTTTTTTATAATTTCAATTTTTGCGACATTGAACTTCATAAGGTGGGACCAACGTACGAAGGGGAAGGAATTGTAAAGCAAATAAATATCAACCTGTGTTCCAAAATTTAGCCTGTTACTAATTTTTTTTTTCTTAACAAAGTCTATTTGTTACTGGGCTAATTAATTGGATGATAGGATAGACCATCAGTGAAAATAATTTTTTAGCAGAAAATGAGGAATTTTACTAAGTGATAAGTTGAAAATCGATTGGATTGCAACGAATGGCCGGAAATCGAAAGGTGTGGCGAGTGAAAAAATGAGATTTTTAACGATTTCTGGCAAAATATGTTCAACTTGTATCTGGGCCAAATACTATTTAATGCCTAAAAAAAAACATCATCGTAGAAAAACTATATAGAGTTAAAAAATAAAAATTAAATGTAAATTACAAGTTTGAAACCCAAATTTGGATCGAATTGTTTACAAATCACGGTAACATTGTGGTTTATCTTTATTAAGAATATTTAAATGAAATTAATTATTCTGTGATTTAACTGCATAAGAGACTTACGTTGTTCCTAAAGTTTCAAATAGGAATATCAGAGATCTTTTGATCACTTTGTGTTCAAACTGTCATAAATACAGGAATATCATTCAAAACATCGGTGTAAATGTTATTTTAAATTAAATATATTGTTAAAAATTTCCTTATTTTTTTTTTCAAAATTCACTGTCCAAATGGACAACTTTTTAGGCACTATATATTATTTTAGTCCATCTACTTTTTTTATTTTTTAACAAAAATTACTGATACCCAGCTGTGATATAAGTGTTAGTTGTCATATTTGAGTTTGTTAGTTTTATTTATTTATTTTTTGCTTAATTGTTCTTGCATTTATATTTACATTTGTTTTTTTTTTTTATGTTCAATTTTGTGTCAGTGCCGTCTCCGGGATATATGCAATAGGAGCGGAAGGGAAACAAATTATGTATTATGTTTTGAATTGTTAAGTAAGAATGGAAAAAATAATTAATTGTATTAAATTTAACTAAATCAATATTATATTAATAGATTGAATAAATTACCCCTGATGAAGAAAGAAATACTTACGAAACTTTGGGAAAATAATGGGATTGAACTTGTTTTTATTCGCATTTGCTTTATGTTGACCAAAACAGCCTAACAACAGTGGAATAAAAATTACTGTATTTTGTTAACATTTTGTGAAAATATACGTTTATATTTTGCTTTATATTTTGTTTGAAACAAAATACATATATTACATTTTTGTTTTTTTTTAAATTATTTTTTTTTTTTTTTGAAAAGATGACCTAATAGCCCAGGCAAATTAGTCAAAATAATGGTCGTGAAATCGCATAAGTTGCTTCGACAGTAAAATGGCTACAATAACGATTAAGGGTTTTAGAGATCAATTATAAGTTCTATAATTCATTCTCGAAGAATTACCCAAATAATAAAAAGTTCGTCAGATATTTGAAAAAATGTCATTTTTCCTTCACTTTACGAGACAAACCAGGACTTTGGCCAGCAATAAAATTGAACTTAATCAATTCACATATGCATCACCATTAGATAATTTTATTGTAAATATGACTGTCATTGGTCATTTTTGCTTAAAATGAGTAAAAATGGATCTATTAAATAAAAACGGTACCAAACCAACCTCTTTTTTTCAAGATGGCAGCTGCTCCCGACATCCTAACATCCCAACAAATTGATTTTATGATAAGGACATTCACACAAACACATTCCATAAAAAAGGTTGTCCCGCTTAAAATGCGATTTGATTTACATACATATTTGCCTGGGCTATATTGTCTGCAGTTTGGTCTTACAATTTTTAATCATTGCGAAAAATCTTGCCTCGTCAATTTGCCAACAAATTTTAACAAGAAGGTAAAAATAAATAGAATAGAAATTCTTTATTGAAATCGTTAAAAACTTTTTTTGGCTGTTATGGTAAAAGCATGTCAATATATTAAAGCTTTTTTTTGGAAAAACTCATAACAGAATATTTTTGATTTTATTTTATAAAAAATTCAATAAAAAATAAAAAAAAAAGAAAATACAATATGATATTAAAAGCTCAAAAACAAATCAGTCCCTTCAGATTCTATAGGATTCACTTTGATGAAAAAACTAATACGAATATTTTATTAGTCAATTTTCAAGGTTTTTTTAGGCTGATAGATAACAAAATCATTATTCATCAGATTTAAATTTACCAAAAACAAAACTACGATTCATTGTTTTATATCACTCTAATTTCCGACATTACTTTTAGGTAATCATGACACCGAACAAGAACACCCAAAATAGATTTCATTCAAAATTACTCGTAATTATTATATTATAATATACAAAGGTTGAGTGCTTACCTACGCGCGATTATACCTTTACTCGTTCGTACTTTATAACTCTCTCAAGAACTTAATAATTTTTTTTTTAAATATCATTTATCAGTCAATATCTTGGTAACTACGTGATAAGGCAAAAAAGACAGTTTTTTTTACAACTCATTTACCTATTGACAAAAAAAAAAATTGAAACTAATACCTACCTAGTATTTCAAATGAAATTCAAATGAATCATGTATAAATTCCCCAAGATTTTGATTTTGGAAGTACTTTTTTTAATTCTTATCAAGAAAATTAAAAAGAATAAACAACCTGTTGATTAAATAAATAATAAAAAAAAAAGTCAATAATCATAAAAGTTGAATTCAATTGATTTGTCGTTGGCGGTTATAATTTTGTCAAGGCCGTAGTCAATAATATCACACAAGGGGAATGTGATTTTTTTTTTTTTTTTTTGAAAGATTTTGAAAATGTTTGAACCAGAATAGGAGTTTAAAAGTTTTCAATTTTTCAATTTTTTTTTCTGAAAACAACTTTAGAGGCAGGAGTGTGATCACTGCATCATAAGTACATTAAAGTTGATTTAGCTCTAAGATTACAACTGCCCACATTTTTTGGGTGCAGGGGACTAAGTCCACTGAGGGAGTTATTTCCCACTAAATGAGAATGAGAAATCCACTTAGTAAAGTGGAGTTAGTTCCCATGGTAGGTAGGAATCTAATTAAAAAAAAAAAATGTGTGGTTTTCTCTCTGAATGTTAACTCAAATTCCACTTTTACCAGTTTTCAAAAATCTGAAAAGTGTAACACCCATGGAACTAACTCCCGTGGATGTTAGTTAATTTTGATTTGGAATTAAAACACACAGGACAAGGCATTGTCTAAGCGGAACAACGAAGTAACGTGAGCGGGACAGAAGACCTGGAAAGGGATTGAAAAAACTGAGAACCCGAAAAGCGGGCCAGGCTAGGTTCTAGTTTGTTATAAGGACTGCCGGCATTGGCAACTTTAAATATTCTTATTGAACCGCTCAAACAAGTTCGATGCTCTGCCTAGGGTATGTTACTTCGCCAAGTAGATACCATTGTTTGTATGTTTTTTGTTATAATTTCGCAAACGCGAAGTTGAAAAACATTTGCTCATATGAGAATCTATTTAATCTGCACAACCCAAACGCGAAGCGGAAAAAAATGTGCCCAAGGGAGAATCCACCCCTGTCTTAATGTATCTATCCATAAAAATAGGTAGGTACGCAATGACAAATCCATTAAACATAAAAAGGGTTGGGTACGATTGACCGCATTTTAAAATCTTGTTCTTAAAACCCGGCATCTTAAAATCTCGCATTATGAAGTCTTTTTTTATCGAAATCTCGCAATTTCAAAATCTCGTTTACCGAAATCTCGCAAACTTAAATCTCGAAATTTATAATCTCGCATTGAAATAAAATATATATTAATTCGCGAGCTTAGGAAAGCCCAGAACCTCCCTCTTCTGTTTTTTTTCATTTTATTTTGAAGAGATAAATAGAAAAGGAAAAGGTTTGTTAACTGTCAGGCGCATATGCCAGTTTTTTATAGTGTTCAGGGTCAACTGTTGAATGTTGGAGTCAAAAGGACTTAATGCATGTGAATTTGTTGTATTCGACCTTCTCTTTTCATTTAATCTGTTGCTTATACATTTTGCTGCCAAAAAATCAATTTAAATTTAAGATACTTTACGCTCTAAACTAATTCTTCTAATGCGAGATTTTGATATAGCAAGAATTTAATGAACTTGCGAGATTTTTCTAAAATGCGAGATTTTAATATGCAGGATTTTGAAAATGCGAAATTTTGTTATGTGAGATGTTAAAATGATGATTTTTGCAAAAAATGCGAGATTTATAAGAGATTTTAGTTTGCGATCAATCGTACCGCTCCCACATAAAAAGAACCATTTGCAGCGTTAGTTGCAATTCGTATGATTAAAAACACTTGACAAATTTGACAATGAGTCGTATATTTTCGGCAAACATTCTTTGATACATGAATAATAATAATAATAATTCATTAGATTTTTAATGCGTTAACATTAGAGTTTTGGAAAAAATGTGAATCACTTTTTTCGGTACATAAAATAAAATGGAAATGAACACTTTTTAGCAAAAACAATTGGCAAATGAGGAGAGGATAATGAAAAATTGATTTTGTGTTCTTAATTTAAAAATATGCTGAAATTCACAATTCCCACCTCCTTGATTTTGGCCTTAACGACTCAAATGCAAATAGACTTTCAATTATATTTTCTTTTACTAAATGATGATGCTGAGAAGAATAATAATATGGCGATTAAAAATAATGTTTTTTTTATTCAATATTTATTTTAGTTAATATTAATATAAGTTCATTGCAATGTATTTATTTCTTTAATAAATAAGATTTTTAATACTAATTTATCTATCTATTTATTTAAAAGAAAAATAAACGTTTTTGCAAAACTCAACAAAAACCTGTATTTGTTGCGTTTTGAAAAAACTCGGTGTTTTCGTGTTCAAAATACGGACGAATCTTCCCAAATATTGAAATAGCAATTAAGCCTGTCGATTAGCTGTTCAAGAAAGAACAACTCCTCATTTCTAATTTTTGAAAATTCGACTTTGTATTCAAATGGGAAAGAAAAAACCTTCTCCTGAAAAATTTGAAAAATGCACTTGTTGAGTTTTGAAAAAACGCTCCTCAATTATAGTAGATACATAGGTAAAATAACATTCTAATTTTTATAAGACAAATATGGCTAAAAACGGGGTCCAAAAGTGACGTTGAAATATGATTGACTAATTTTTTTTGGTGTTTTGCGATGATTTGGAGCCCTAAAAATGGAACCGTTAAACAATTTATTTTAATGTTTTAAAATAATAAGTACTAGTCAGAAATGATTAAATGTAAATATTCAAATACTTTTGTACAACGGCGGATCCGGGGGGGGGGGGGGGGGGCACGGGGGCACGTGCCCCCCCCAGAACTGGTTCATACTTAAAGCAAATCAAATTAATAGAGTTGTTAAATTATATGAATAATTACAGAAAGTACTTGAGTGAAACTCTTGTCTATTTCTGGCTGGAAATGCGAATTTTATTGTTTGTTGCATCCCTTTACCACCTCACAAATAAATAAACGAATAACTAAACACGAAATTTTTTTTCAATTTTCTAAGTGTTTTTTTTTACTTCAAAGTGATTTTGGTGAAAAATTTTGATACCTATGGACATCAACAACCAAGGTATGAATGGTATTCTAAAAAAAAAAAAAAAAATTGTATATTAGACTGGGCCAAAAAAAAAAAATATTTTTTTTTTTGAAAGTTACTTCGAAAATCTTGTTCAGGATGATGAAAAAAAAAATTGGTGAAAATTTGAGCCGTTAAAAAAATTTTAAGAGGTCTATCATCGTTTTTTTTTATTTTTATACATGATATGATGTTTTACAACAGAACTGCTAGGCGATCAAAGTAAAAAAAAATTCTGTTCATTTTTTCTTATAAAAAATTAAATTTCCTACAAAAAAGATCTGATTGAAAATTTTCGTCAGACGTGCCGTATTCGAGTAATTAAGCTTTTTAAATCGAAGTGTTTTTTTCAATTTGACTGTTTCACTTTGGAATTTTGTGATGAGCAAATAAGTGAATAGAAAAATAAAACCACGACAGATTCTTATAGGAAATTTAATTCTCTACAAAAAAGGTCTCATAGTAATTTTCCCTAAATTGAGTTCTAAAAAAGTTATTCACGATTTAAATCGAGAAAAAAATTAAAAAATCAATTTTCAATTTCAAAATTTTCTAATTCACTGAAAATTCAATATTTTCAAATTAGCAAGATGTTTTCTTGTAGGGACTTAAACGTTCTATAAAAAGTTCCCTGGCAGCAAATTAATTGCTTTAACCGTTAAAAAGATATTCGTATCAATAGTTTTCTTATGACAAGTATGCATTGCGATTTGAATACGACATGGCGACAAGGCGACACACAGTGGTAAAAATGATCCATCTAGGTGGACATTTGGTTGAAATTTGAATGCAATTAAGAGACAAACTGGACTTTTCACAGTTATAAGGAATGATTGACAACTGTGAAACCACCCAATTTATTTCATTTGAGAAAATTTCTCCAGCTTAACAGAGCAGTCTTTTCAAAGCAAAAGATGATTCCAGGACTTTGCACATAATGCAATTTTTTTTAAGATTACGTGTTTTAGCTCTGTTTGTTTTCAACCGAGTTTATTTTTTTTGAGAATTGTCAACAGTTGTCAGCACTATATGTGTATATGCAACACTTAAAGAATTTTTTGTTAACAATACCCAATAAACACTGGAGAACCATTTGATAGAATTAAGAGTCTATACAATTTTTGAAGTTCTGTAACTTTTTTTGCCCACCTTTGCCCACCTTCCGGTTTTCGTTGTCCGGACGAGTAATTCATATAGATTACACAACGGTAATATTTGAAGCCATACACAACCATAAGCGTGCTATATTGGAAATTTTCTTTGAAAATTTAATTTTTACGGAATGATTTAATTAAAATCTGGAGAGAACAAACCGCTCAAGAAAAGGATTTTGATGTTCGCAACTATGTGAATGAACAGATTATTTTTAAAAGTTTTGATAATGAGAACTTTTCAGTTTTTTGAGAAATGGGTTATATGACTTTTAAGCCCTAAGAAGAAAAAAAAAAATTCAGACCAGTTTTATGCTGTGGTTCCCCATGAGTGTGATTTAAATTTTAGTGACACAAGTAACGGCGCATGAGCTCAAATGGATTTAGGTTATTCAAAAATATGTAGTTTTGATCATAATTATTAAGACGAATTAGAATACATAACTTTTGGTATATAACCTAATTTTTCTCAAATCAATATTGCTTTCAAGCATTCAAAATGATTTCAAAAAGCACGATTTTGACTTTACTTCGACATTGAAAATAAAACTACAGATTCGTCAATTTTTAACCAATTTAATATTTTTTTTATCTATTAAGAAATATAGGTACCTATATATATTTTATGGTTAATGATAAAAATCGAAAGCCAGTTGAAGTTGGATTGTGTGCACAATAGGTGTCAGAAATCAATTAAAATTAAATGAAAAAAGAAAATCCGATTAAAATAGATTTTTCGAACAATTTTGTTAATTTTTTATCGAAAACTATTCAAAACTATTTCAGCTGATATCGAAGCAGAAGTAAAGTAAAGAGTTTACTGGCAGCAATAGTTTTTTTTTTATTAGTTATAACTTAGAAAATAAATAAAATCAATAAGATAATTTTCAAACACATGTTTCAATTCTATTTCGAGTAAATGTGAAATGTAGAAACTAGCTAATAATTATTAAAATCTGCAGAAAATAATCCTCTACAGTTAATAAACATATACTCAGTATTTGTAGTAGATAATTTACAATTTTAATGCAGTTTATGAGTAATGTCCACCTAAAAAGTCCCTTTTTACCAGTGTGCGACATGGCGTAAACAATACTCGACTCGTTTGGTTCTCTGATGGCGACATGGCGACAAGGTGACATGGCGACAAGGCGACATTGCGACATTGCGACAAGGCGACAAGGCGACATGGCGAGAAGGCGACATGGCGACAAGGCGACAAGGCGATTGGCTGATTTTGCCAATCCGTCCCTTGTGCCCCCCCCAGAAAAAAATCCTGGATCCGCCACTGCTTTTGTATCTACATTATGTACCAGGCTCATTGTTCCTAACTGCACTGAGAAAAAATAACGCAGGGACAATTATAGCTCTGGTATATTTAACTTATTCTGAATAAATATACTAGAAGAAAAGTTATCACTGGTGTTATGTTTTCTTCGTGCAGTGCAGGTACTACACACTTCCTTTACTAAATTATTTAAAAATCTACTAAAAACTTTAAGAGCGGTAAGTTGTTTAAACACTCTCTATTAATTTCTATTCAATAATACGAGGATCTTGATTTCAAAACCACAATGATGGGAGTCAAACAAAAAATGTTATCCATGTTATTCGAAAATGTTAATTTCTGAAAGTGATTATAGCCCTTCAACGTGTCTGCTTCACACCATTTTGAATAGCTCCGTAAGGTTATTCGCGTGTGTCTAAGAAAGTGTTGAATTTCTTCCGATTTTTGGTTTGCTACATTTTTGAATTTTGATAGGCACTTAACTGCTGTTGTTCCATTTGCTTGTACACCCCCAAGGAATAAAAGCTAATATTCTTTGCGATTACATCAAAACAATTTTTTTTTTTTTTGGTTTGGCCAGTAAAACTTATCTTAGTAAGGACTACATAGATACTAGGGTGGGTCAAAAAAATAGAAATTCTCTTTTTTGATTTGGTACTCCGAAAAATCGACTGCTAGACACCTCTAGAATATACACACCAAATATGAGCTCTTTCTTTTAATGGGAAGGTCCACCGCTTTGCAATTTTCCATTTTTACATCAAGCTTCTACTAAAAAAAAAAATAATTTTTTTATTAATTGACTTTTTACCAAATTTCTTTTCATATTCTTGTAGGAAATTGAACGCTCTACAAAAAAGGTCCTGTACACTTTTTTCGTTTATCTAACCGTTGAATAGATATTTGAAGTCCAAAAATCGAGAAAATCTTTAAAAATTCGTTTTTTGTTCTTAATTTTGTAACAAATTGAAACATTATAATAATCAAACGCGCAAGACATATTCTTGTTGAAAATTGATTGTTCCACAAAAAAGGTCTTATTAACTTTTTTCATTAATCTAACCATTCTAAAGATATTCGAGGTCAAAGTTAAAAAAAAATATAAAAACATTTTATATGTATACATACATTATAACAATTCGTATTTTTTTAAACGTTTAAGACGTTTTCAAAGTTTCATGAGAGTTAAAATTTTATTTTATATAAAAAAAAATAGACAAACATGATAAGATATCCCAATTTATGCTTGCTCTATAAGTTTCACGTCTTTAAAGAAAATTCTAGGTTTTTATCAAAAAACTTAAAAAGTTCAAGCATTCATTTTCAAAATCCGTCGGTTTGTGTTCATCAAATTTTCTCAAAATCACCTAACTTTAAATATGTAGGTGCACTGTGTAGTGATGGTAATGAATTGTAAACGGAAAATGAATTAGAAAAATTTTAAAACCGAAATTGAATGAGTTAACTCCTCATAAAATGAACAGATTTGTATAGATTAAGTTTATAAAGTTTTGTTAGGCTTTTATAAATTAAATCTTTATTAATACCTAAAAACTGCTTCTTGAGTTCGCAGGACTAAGAAATTATTAGTTAACTCTGCACTGAAAAACTGGATTTTAAAAACAAGTCTTTTAAGGTTGAACTAAATTTATTAGAGAAAAAAATAATAATTAAAAAAATTCCCTAACGGATAGCAAAAACCTGGTTTTATTAAAAGTAATTAAAAAATAAAACTTTAGAAAGCAAACGTTTTTAAAAGTCAACAGATAATGCAGTACATAAATTAGAAAAAAAAATGTCTTAAACGAATTCGTTAATCTTCATAAATTAGAAGCTTCTATGAAACGGCTTTTAAGAAAAAAAAAAAAAAAAAAAAACAAATTTAGCTATTAAGAATGGATCGATGAACAAAAAAATTGGTTTTAATTTTCATTTCGACCAGTGCTCCTTATAACTACGGCCTTGTTTCAATGTTGTTATTGTTGTTGTTTATATACAGGTACAAATAATAACCCTTATCAAAATGACAAACAAATATTTTACAGCCATCGGATGTCATCAATTGCGTTCGCGCTCTTTTTCATATTTTTTTTTTTTTATTAAAAATTTTTATTTTCCATCATGCACAACACAATTTATCTATGTGGAGTAAAAAAACACACCAACAATCGATAAGGTAAATATTTGTAAAAAAAAAAAAAAGAAAAAAACCCACTGCACCTTAAGAAAACCACGTATATACTCGCACATTTACTACCTTAAAAATATACACATTTAAACTCGTAATTTTATCAAATGAAAACTAATCAGAAAATTATATTGGTTGGAAGTGGTGGAAGACGAATGCAGAAGAAAAGAAGACAAAAAAAAAAAACATCCCTGAGTAAACAAAAAAAAAAAAAATTCTTCTGATAAGAACGATCGTGCATTATACAGGTTAAAAATGTTTACCTGATTTTCCAATTAACAGGTGATAGATACACGAAGATACGTTGTATCTCAATTGCGTCGCAAATAGGTTCCGATATTTAAAATTATAATGTTGAGGGGGTTGATGGGAGGGTAGGTAATTTATATCCTGTTAAAAGTCACAACACTAGTTTCTTTTTTTGTTACTTTTTTTCTCTTTGTTTTCAATTTTCAAAAACACCCTTGATTTGGATCAAATCCTTAAGATACAATTTTATCTACGATTTTTGTTTATTTTTTTTTTTTTTCTTCAAGATATTTTTTTCCCGACGGCGAAAAATAGCACGATTGCACAAACGATTTAAAAATTGCACACAACAGGTTCTTAGATAAAATATCACAAAAAATGTAATAGAAACTATAAAATTTGTATCTTTTTCACTTTGAACGACATCGATCGTTTTGATTTCTTTTCATTTACGTAAAAAACCTTTTCTTTTGAAACCGTTAAACTCTACGAGTGCGCAGTTACCGCAAGACTACGACAAGTTGCCGCACACAAAATCCAAAAAAGGGTTGCGCCACATCGATCGCCACAACGATTCACAACACAGTGTTGTCTCGCTCACAGTTCGAAAGCCGATAAGAGCGAAAATATCTAAAAACAGACAGAAAAAAAGAGTACCAAGCCTATAGAAAAAACTACGGCGAAAATATCTGTGGGATCACCTTAATGTTTTGCCCCAAAAAAAACTTGCGAAGGAGAATAAAAAGCGCAATGAAATAAAAAAAAAACCCACACTGTAAAAATGTATCTGTCTGTAATAAGAACAAAAAAAAAAACACAGCGAAATATACAAAAAAAAGTATCTACAGCGAACCGCACAGCGAACCACAGACAACTGTGATCATGATTCATGATCGCGAGCGAAAACACTTGTTCCGTCTCCGATCATGCTCTATCCCCACTTTTTTTTTTAAGTGATTCAAATGAAAAAAGTGCAGTTCTACTACTGGTCGGTGGCTCTTTGGGATACCACAATTGGAAATGTGGAGTAAGAGAAATAATAAAAACTGTGGGTCTCATCCAATAGGGTTTGGGATACAAAAAAAAGTGGGGCTCATTGTGTTAGGTATAGAAGAGGGGGTGCAAATACCAGTTTTTTTTTTTGTTTCTTCTAACGATCGCATATAACTATAATAAGAGGGGAAATTTATGGTTTTTATGGTAATTTTAATTGGGAAGGTGTGGTAACGGGCGAAATCAATCTCCAATGGAGATGTTGTGGATTTGCTAGTTTTGTTGGGGTATTTCTTGGATATTGTGTGTATGTGTATGAATGGTTTGATTATGTTAGGAAGCTGGGGTTTTTTTTTCGCCCGATTTCAATGGGATAAGTGAATTCGCCTTTTTGTATGTTTTTCGTGATCTTTAATATGATTTTCGGTAGTTAAAGGAATAAAATAAGTTGAATGGTAGGTAGGTACCTACAATTTTTTATTTGTCATAAAATAGGGAGATACAAATTGATTATAAGGATTCTAGCCATTTTTCCTTTACATAGATTGATTTAAAAAAAATGTATTCTTTTTTCATGAAAGAGGGTTTTTAAAGTGGGAGGCTTTCATCAGTTCCAAGTTTACGAATATATAACATTTTTATATAAGTTTTGCACGCTCAGTGGCGTAGCCTGTGGTGGAGTAGAACGAGACAGATCAATTTTTACCGCCATTTTAATTTTTTTCAGAGGTACTGTAAAAAAAATTAAATTATTTCTTATCAACGTTATCGTCTATATCTGTTGAAATCTTTACTGCATTTCAGAGTTGACCTTATCTAACGAATGAAATAATTCTTATCGGTGTTCGCCAGAATAAAGCGGCATTTATATTTCCTTCACCAAAAATGTGTTTTTTGTATTTCCTTGGGACGTTTCATTAAATCTTTAAGATTTTGATTTAATTTTTTAGCAAAGTTAAAATATAGATTTTGCAAGGTACCTACCATCATAGTAATTTCAGTGATTCTCGACTGCTTAGCTCTTGTTGTAACATTCATTCAAGATGCGATTTAGTTTCAATTTAGCCTAGCCAACTTTTGGCCCTTTCCAGGTTTTCCATGAACTTTAAATGAATACACAAAATTTGTTTTAATATATGTATAAAAAATAGTACGTATACACCACGGTGAACATTTTTTGGTTAGTGTATTTTCTGAAATCATATTCATTTTATTTATTTATAGCTTTAAAAATATTTGTTTAGGTATTTCAAAACCAAATAAATTAAATATAGGTATTAGGGTGGGTCAAAAAAATAGAAATTTTTTTTTTGATTTGGTACTACGAAAAATCGATTGCTAGACCCCTCTAGAATATACACACCAAATATGAGCTCTTTATATTAATGGGAAGGTCCTCCGCTTTGCAATTTTCCATTTTTACATCAAGCTTCTACTAAAAAAAAAATTTTTTTTATTAATTGACTTTTTAGTAAATTTCTTTTCATATTCTTGTAGGAAATTGAACGCTCTACAAAAAAGGCCTTAAACACTTTTTTCGTTTATCTAACCGTTGAATAGATATTTGAAGTCCAAAAATCGAGAAAATCTTTAAAAATTCGTTTTTTGTTCTTAATTTTGTAACAAATTGAAAAATTATAATATTCAAACACGCAAGACATAAGTATTCTTGTTGCAAATTGATTGATCCACAAAAAAGGTCTTAATAACTTTTTCATTAATCTAACCATTCTTAAGATATTCGAGGTCAAAGTTAAAAAAAATTATAAAAGCATTTTATATTTTTAAAAATTTTCCAGATCACTGAAAATTCATTATTTTCAATTTAGCAAGATATATTCTTGTAGGGGCTTAAACGTTCTACAAAAAATTACTTGGCATCAAATTGATTGCTTTAACCGTTTAGAAGATATTCGTATCCAAATCGCAATGCATACGGGTCATAAGAAAACTATTGAAATCAGTGAGCATTGGTTTGGATACGAATATCTTCTAAACGGTTAAAGCAATCAATTTGATGCCAAGGAATTTTTTGTAGAACGTTTAAGCCCCTACAAGAATATATCTTGTTAATTTGAAAATATGTAATGAAGTTTCAGTGAATTGGAAATTTTATAAAAATATAAATGTTTTTATAATTTTTTTTAACTTTGACCTCGAATATCTTTAGAATGGTTAGATTAATGAAAAAAGTTAATAAGACCTTCTTTGCGCGTTTGATTATTATAATTTTTCAATTTGTTACAAAATTAAGAACAAAAAACGAATTTTTAAAGATTTTCTCGATTTTTGGACTTCAAATATCTATTCAACGGTTAGATAAACGAAAAAAGTGTTTAAGGCCTTTTTTGTAGAGCGTTCAATTTCCTACAAGAATATGAAAAGAAATTTACTAAAAAGTCAATTAATAAAAAAATTTTTTTTTTTAGTAGAAGCTTGATGTAAAAATGGAAAATTGCAAAGCGGAGGACCTTCCCATTAATATAAAGAGCTCATATTTGGTGTGTATATTCTAGAGGGGTCTAGCAATCGATTTTTCGTAGTACCAAATCAAAAAAAAGAATTTCGATTTTTTTGACCCACCCTAATAGGTATGTAACCCAGGATAGTGCCAACTGTTGGGTACAATGTAAAAAATTTTGGCAAAGCAAACAAATTATTTAAATTTCAAACTTTAAATGTATTTCTTGGTCCAATACAAGATTTATTGAAATTTAATAAATTTTTTTTAATGAAATATAACAAGGATGTTCTGTTAAATATTAAGTTTGATTTTACTATAGTGATATTTTTTTTTTTTTATTATTTAAGGTATTTTCTTTCTAACTTCCTTAAAATGAAACAAAAAAATGCTGAAAGTGATTACTCATCATAATTATAATAATGGTAGAATAATTCTACATTATTGTCTGTATTATTTGCTTCGCAAACTTTATTGTCTATCAAATTTTGTCAGTAATTCATACATTTTACTTCGAAAAAAACAGAAAGCGCCTTCAAGTTAATTTAAATTTACAATTTTTGTTTCTTATTTTATTTTTTATCAGAAAGAGGGTTACCAAATGCATTTTTACAAAATATTTCTATTATATGAACTTTTTCAGGTTACGGTAACTTTGAAGTCCTATTTCTTTTCTAAAATGCCTAATGCTGTTGTTTAGGTTTTTTATACAAATTGATTTAAAATTTATATTCTTGTACCTATTAAGCTCTCTTATGGTAACAGTTGCTTATAATGTTATATGTTTTGTATGTATAATGTTTTGAAGCCTTCCCGAGTAAAAATGGAATTTCGCCGCACCACCGCTACACCACGTCCGCACCATTATCAGAAATTTCTATTGCCCCGCAATTGAGCAAAAATTTCTAAACCACCGCACAAACGCTGCACCACGTCCCCACCATTTCATTTTTGAAAAATGAAAAAGATATGAAAAAATTCGCTTTGCCACCGCCGCACCACTTTCGCACCGTTTCGTTTTGAATGAAAAATTCGGTGCACCACCGCCACACCACGTCTGCACCATGATCAATAATTCTATTCTCGTACTTATACAAATGTTTAGGTCGCCTGCAAGTTATTTTGACTTAAGCAACAAATTGTCAGTTCGTACAAACTTGACCTGGTAGTCGAGTGGTTAAGGCGTTGAATTGAAAGTGCTCTGAATAGTAGGGTTCGAATTTTTGCGTCGTTGATAGTTTTTTTTTTTTATTTTTCAATAATCCAAAATTATGTATCATGGTGAAGCGAATTTTTCATGCAAAATGAAATGGTGCGGACGTCGAGCAGTCGTGGTGAGGCCGTGGTGCGCCTTAATTCTCCGTCAAACGGCGGCGGTGGTGCAGCTGTGGTGCGGCGGTCAAGATTTTTTTTATTTTTTTCTCTAAAAATTGAATTTCTATTTTAACTTGTTTTCAGAGAACGCACAAAATTTAGTTGGGTACATTTTATAAACAATTAAACGAAATGGTTTTAATCTCCAAAATAAGTATGGCATTTAATTTCTTGTACCTATGTTTTTAAAACAATTTTTTGATTTTTTTTTTTTTTTTTGAATAGTTTTTTTTCTAAAACAAATTTGGTATATTTTCCTTCTTTAAAATATTATCTACTAAACATATAAGAACAAAATTACAAAATAAAAATCATTCATTTTCAAAAAACCGAAAAAAAAATGTTTTGAAAATTTTTCTTAATTTTAACATTAAGGTTTTTGAAAAAAAAATTTGCCGTTTACGAGAAAGTCTGAAATTAAGAAAACGGTTCTATGGCAGGCACCGTTAACAACAGTATAAAAAATATATCTTTTATTTCAAAACTAGAACCTTATTTGCCACAGTGAGTGTATGTATTTATAATTCGAAATTGTTAGAGCCCCTTTTGATAAAAACATGTTTTTCCATTTTGATCACATGGCAAGTAGGAAATTGTTTTGGTTTTGTCTTCATTCATTTGTCAAAAACGGTACCTTCCATAAAACAATTTTATTACTTTCTCAATTTCTCCCAAGCGACTATTTCAAATAAATTATTATTTTATGTTTTTAGCAATAACTTTTATAATAACTTTAATATAAATCAAAAATTAGACTTGCAAAAAATATAGGTACCTAATTTTTTAATTTAATTAATTTTTTTTACAAATTTCATTTAAATAAAAAATATTTTTCTTAAAATCGACTCCAACGATTTTGGATCATTTTTTTCATACATAGGTATGCAATTATTAACATATAAAATGTTTTTAAAAAAATAAGAAATTTTTTTTCCATAAATCTATAAATACTTACATTATTATTTACTCCAAATATTGGGCTCTCTTGATCTTATTAAGGTTTAAACTTCATTAGGATTTATATTTTGTAGAATAACTAACTAAGATTTTTAAAACTGTACCCAAGCAAATTTTCGACATTTATTTCTAAATACTCATTTATTTGTGTAGTTTATAGTAATTTAGTGCAGTCAAATAAGGGTTCATCCTCGGAATGCATGCTAATAAAAAATTTTGGCACAAAATCTTTGTGTTGACATTCTATAACCTGCTTGAAAAGTCCAAACAAATCTTATGTCCACAAATCGCCATTTGTAGGGTCAAATCGATTTTTTACAAAATTAACAAAAATAGACTACAGTAAACTTTTAAAATGTATGTGCGGCTTTCATATTCGAGTAAGTTTAAAACAAAATCCGTCCACCTGTTTAGATGGTGAAAATATATACAGATGGACGCACAGACCGGCACGATAACAAAACTTGCGGTCTGGAGCTTGTGAAAACTGTGACTTTCATCATAACTATGGTAAAACCTTCGAGGAAAATGTTTGTTTAGTCTGTATTGAAGGCGATTAAAAAAAAAATCATAGGGTTCCTTTCCTACATCTCTAAGGAGCAACATGACATGATACAATATCAGTAATTACACCGTTATATTTTCTTTGGGTATTAAACCTACTTAGCCTTTCACATAAATCAAAACGGTATAAAATTTTAATGCAAACAAATTGCTATCGATTACCCAAATCATCTTTAAACCCCAATAAACATTTTCAAAGTCATCATCATCATCATCATCATCATCAAGATCATTATGTCTTAATATGGAGACACTTTGAAAGGAATTAAACCAAAACATTTCTATTGTTCCCCAATCCCCACAGAACTCCATACAAATATTGTTTAAATTGGAGAATAACTCAAATGTGAGGAATTAGCATGAACCACGATTTGGCTATATCCAAGTCCATATCTTGGACAATTGTACAATTAGTATATCCCCCTTTTATTACCCCGAAGCTATACCACACGACAATAAGATGCCAAGTCGAAGGGTATTGTTCGCATCTTTAGACCCAAATTGTCCAATTAAACAAAATACCCCCAGCTTTGATCTTCATCCGACTGTCTCCAATGACAGTGTGTGCCCATGGAAGCGACGACGACGACAGTCAAAGACAGTATTCACAATTCCTGGGGAATACCATTACGTCAGCTCTTTTTGCCTTAAGGCGGATGGATTGGACATACACAACACACAGAGACAGAACCCACCTTGGAGCAGAATGAAATTATTCAACTCTGGTGGCATCACTTCGTCGAAGTAATTGCAAAACTGCAACTCGTATTATTATACATTTTAACCATGAAGAGACGGACTCCTTTAATGACCCAAATGGGAGATGTGCTTGAGCTCTGGATTTGTATGCAAAGATCGCGCAATGACGAACTGGAATCTGGTCCTGGTTTGTGCCCATATGGAAGCGTCCAGTTCGGGTTCTTTTCCATAAAACGATTGTAGCCTGTCAAAGGCATATCAACAAGCCCATTCGGATCGTATGGAAATTTAAATAAATTCCTTTCGAAAATGGAAGTATTTTGCCTGGTGGCTGTCGGCCGCTCTGCACTGCTCCCGCGCTACGAGATCACTGAACTTAGGATTTCCATTTGAGGATTCGTTCATGGAATTATTCGAAGAATGCGTTGATCGATTCTATGGAAGGAGATTAAAAAGAAGAATTAATTGTTTGCATAAGAAAAGGAATCGATGAGGTTGTTGTGAGCAATTTCAGGGAGGAGAAAGATTGTAATAATGTGATTTTAAAGATGATTTAAGAAAAGCTGATGGTAAACTTGGTATTAGGCCATCATTTGTGAGTTTACTTTGAGATATTAGTAAGCAAACAATATAGTGTAGATTATAAAGTTTTGTTTTCTGAGGCGGTTCTTTGGAATAGTAGGTAAATTCGAAAAGCAATTGAATTGAATAGCAATAGGGTAAATAATCCTCTGTGTACTTTGTTTTTGAAGGAATTTTTTTTAAATCTAGGTTAATATATGTAAGGGCAAAAGAGAAGATGCGCACATCAATGTTCAATAACAGGGGTATAAAATTGGTGTCAATTAAAACCCAAATAAAACGTTTCTTATAGTTTAACATCAATAAATATTCTTAACCCAAGCAAGATAGGTTATTGTAACCTTAAGATAACGTATAAGAATAAAGTAGGCTAAGACCCTCGCTATTGCGTTAGGCTTATTTAACCCGGAATTCTTAGGACCAAAACTAACGGTACCTGCCACATAAACAAAGAGAAAACTTAATTTTTTGAAAAAAAAAAAATCTGTAACGATTTTGATTTAAATGTGTTTAATGCAACAGATACCTGTCATAGTTGCGTTTTTATTAGTTTGAAATTTATTTTGAATTTTTTTGTTTAAAAAAGAATAGCATTAGGACTTCAGCTCTCCATCTCCAGGTTTCAAAAATTTGTTGTCAAGTGATGTTGTATTTCATTTTTAAGGGCTACATTAAACTATAGGTAGGTACAGCATTCTTAAAATTTTTAAATAAAATATTTAAATAATAATAATATAAAAAAACACAGAAGTCAAAAACAATATGTTAAATCCTTAATTTGGCAGATATGTATGTATGCACGTGTCAAATTATTTTACTTTTGCTCTCTAATAACATAAAAATTATATTTCAAATACCTTTCATGCTGATTTTTGGTTAATTCTTTCTTAAACATTGAATTTCGTTTTTATTTTTAAACGTCAATATGTATCTCGAGTTACAAATTTTTGAAATTTTTTGTTTGGTGGGATCTTCTACCATAATATTATCGTGGAAATTTCAAAAAACCTAAAAAAAAAATAACTTTTGAAAATAAAGGAAAAAGTCCAGAATTTTTTTTTTTTGTTTCAAAATTTAACTTTTGTAGATGGGATTTAAAATGAGCACAGTTTTATTAAAAGTCTTATTTTTCTTCACTAATGTGTTTTTTTTTTTTTTTATTGTATGAAAAATTACTCTGGTCAACAAGGTTTTTGCCACAAGAACCAAAACATACTTTTCTTAGGTTTTTAATGTGCTGATAGAATCTGAAGTCAGAAAATTTGTATTTGCTTCCGTTTTTGAAATAGTGTAACGGGTACAATGGTTGGCATTTCAATGGTAAGCATTTTTTCACTTTGAATTGCGAATTACTCTCGCATTTAAAGAGTTAGGAATATGTTTTATATGTCAAATTAAAGTTTGAAGAATTTCTGACTTGAATGTTATTAGAAAAAAATGTTTAAAAAACAAAGACTATTTTTAAAATATTAAAAAAGGAAAAGCTACCCAAAAGGTACAATCATTGGCACCCAGGTACAATTGTTGGCACCCGAGGGTACAATTATTGGCACCCTCAAAATTGAAAGAAATACAAATGTTTTTCATGATAGTTTTTAACAAAGTTTGGTTAAAAACAGTTTAATATAACAAAAAGTCTTCATTTAACGCAATTTAAAAAAAAAGTAAATAAAATGTACGACTGGTCGTACGTACTGGCTCTTGTCTTAGATAAATTTTGGAAGTTGAATATAACTAAAAATTATGTCATTTTAGCAAAAAAGAGAAAAGTCATATTTCTGCTGTACAATTTTTTTGACTAAACACGCTTTTTTCTTAAAATTTTTTTTTTAAATTTCATCCAAAAACTCAAAAAAAAAAACGGAAAATTCAGTGTCCTTAGCGGGAACACTGTATTTTTTGCACTTTTTTCATGAACTTAGAACGGTTTTATACTTTTTTACTAATTAAAATTAACTGAGAATGAAATAAACCTTACAAAACTGCAGAATTGTAGAGAATTAATACAGTTTATGAATAATAATCATTTTTATCAAAAAAACAAAACCGACTTCCATGATTCAAAACGGGGTTTTATGGTTTTTTAATAGTTCCTATGGCTTTAACTGAACGAAATTGAAATGGGACCTCACTGCAGCCACTAGCTTTCCAATACAAAAAGAATTATCAAAATTGATTGACTCTGTCCAAAGTTATGCGGTAACAAACATAAAAAAAAAAAAAAAAAAAATACAGACGAATTGAATACCTCCTCCATTTTGGAAGTCGGTAAAAAAACATGATTTTTGTTCCTGGGCATAGTAGTTTTTTGTGAATTGCTTTATTGCATGAAGGGTGCCAATAATTGGTACAAAAATCGAGGATGCCAACCATTGTACCCCTTACGCTATTACCGTTAGAAACCCCCAAAAAACGTAATTTTGGCGGTTTTCGAGGATATGTTCATATGTGGGGTAATTCATTATGAATAAATTTGTAACGGTGCCTATAAGAATTGGTTTTATTCTTCCAAAAAATCTTTAAATCTTTCCAAGTAGCGGTCTTTGACTCAGAAACAGCTCTGGCCAAAAAAATTTAACTTTTTTGCCACAAGAACCAAGATATATTTTTCTAGAGGTTTTTGGGTTGCTGAACTCGAATCCACAATCAAAAAAATTCCATAAGTCTTCGTTCTTAAAATATTACCGTTTTAAAATGCAAAAAAAAAAGTTCTTTTTATAACTGTTATATTTCAATAACGGAGGCTAATAGAATTGTGGATTCGAGTTAAGCAACCCAAAAAACTCTAGAAAATTATATTTTTGTTCTTGTGGCATACCTATAATATTCTTTCTTTGTAATTTGGATTTACTCCTGAAATTTAATTAAATTTTTGAAGAAACAAGAAGTTTTAAGCGAATGCATGTTATCTTACTTAACTTCAACCCAATATCCAGCTTTTGACGTAAAATTTTTCCTATGAACTCAAAACTTGTCCTCTAATATCACAAGTAAAAGTTACTTAACAGCAACAAGTTGAAATTTACAAGAAAACTAAAATAGACGTTCAAGTCAAGGACCCCATACTTACCAGAGTGAGGAAGTAATATCTAATTAATGATGCAATTATTCCCGTTTACCAAATACAAAAGAAAAAACAAAAAGACATCCAACAAGAACTTCCCTACATCATATTTCTCGCTAAACAGTTCCACAACCAAGTTGTTTCATGAAGCAATAGAAACATCACATCCACCAACCTCCACACCGATCAATACTGAACAAGTTCGCAGAATACATCATGGGGATCTGCACAGCTTGATCGATTATACCAACCATAACCCAGTTCAGCTCTCCACCAGCCGCCATCAGCTACCGCAAAAAGTCTAACAGATGAATGGTGGATATAAATGTAGTAGGTAGATGGATTGACGATGGGAAATTATTTTGACTTCTGTGCCGATGATTGTGGGAAGATTACCTCAACAACTTGTATTTAACTCGCATATAAACATCTTGCAATGCTGTCCCACAGCAGCCGAGCCGTGGCGGGTTAGTTATTTGCTGGCTGCTTCCTTGTGACTAATTAATAAGATCTGCCTTAATGGATGGACTTCAGTGTGGTGAATTGTCGGAATAACTATTATAACTCCCTCCTTTTCGTATATCTATATTATGACCAATGTCCATTGCATGCGGACATGATGCGGTGGGTCATTTTATCAGGCTGCGGGAATTAGGGGTACGTAGAAGGCATTTATTCGCACAACAATAATTACCGTTTAACAAATCGTTAACTTAGACTGGCTATACTTCTTATGAAAGACAGACGACAATCCATTGACGATGGACAATCTTGTATTAAGCGATGCGATGTGAATTTCACGATTTTATTAGACTGAAGCTGGGCTTACTTGTTCTCGAAAAGCTTAAAAACATTGGTACCTAATCAGTTTTTGGTCAATTATAAAAAAAAAAAATTATGTTAGTTTTGTTTTTGTATAAAAATTGAAGAATTTCCTCAACCATTTCATGGAACAACCAGGACTATAACTGAGCTTTCATTAAATCAGAAGCTTTCCATCGTAACGTAGATGAATCTTTTGCATGTTTTTTGGTATGTGGAATAGATTTTTAGGGCCGTTACACAGGGCCGGATATAAAGCTGTGGGGCCCGGGGATGCCCCCCCCTCTCAGCTAACTTATTTCCAAAATAAAATTAAGATTATTTTTGATAGTTTTAAATTTATAGGGAATAGAAGATATATACCATAAAATGGTATGATTTTGTGGCTAAAGCAAATTATTAGGGAACCCGGCCGAACAGCTCTGATTTTGACGATTTTTTTTTTCAAACGTAGGTAATCAAAAATGCTTTAAAGTCTATAGATTAAAAATTGCCGGTGTTGCCGTATTGTTTTTTAAAATTAAAATTAAATTTTTTTTTAACAAAACCATTTTTTTTTGCTTAAATTTCATAAAACAAATGATAGCAAAAGATTCTCTAGGTAATTTAAGGAAAATATATAAAAGGCAGTAAGGGACAATCTTCCATCGTTTAGGCGATAAATGCAATTTTCTAACATTCTGACCTCAAACACAAAAAAAATATTTTGAAAACAACGGCAACACCTACAATATTTTAAAATACATTTTTAAAAAGCCAAAAGCTCTTTCTTATCTCTTAAATTTAAATCCACTAAATTTAAACAAGACTTTTTGAAAAAATGGTCCTCAAACTCAGAATTTAAAAAAAAATGTTATTAGAAAAATTTAAAATGACTTTTTTCCAAACTTTTTCTAATAAAATATGAATTTATTTAAAAAAAATGTTTGGCCATAAATATAATCAGTTGAATTTCGAATCAAAAAAGGTAAAATATACCACACTTTTGAAAAAAAAAATGAAAAATTACTTCAATTTCAATGGTTTTTTTTTATTAAAACTGAATTTTTGCATTGAAATAATTAATTTTCTCAAAGACTTTATAGGAACTTTAAATTTTTGCTATTTAACTTTCAACAGTAAGGGTTATTAAATGAATAAAAAATAATTTTATGTTTAGATGTTGAACTTTAAAAAAAAAATAAGTTACATTTTTTTCAAAACTTTTATTAAAAAAAGTTCTTCGAAAATGAAATACTTTTTTATTTTTTTCATAAACCGTAATACATATTGACATTTCCTTTTATGATTTGAAATCATAATAAATGCGGCCAAAAAAATTTGAAAATAAGTGCATTTTATATTACGACCAAGTTTAAAAACGACATGTTAAAATTTTTTCAATAATTTTTTTTTTTCAAAAATCTGAGTTCAATTACCATTCTTTCAAAAGCCGTTCATTCAATTAACTTAATTTTAATTTTACATATATGACTAAGCTTCTAGCTTTTAAAAAATGTATATTTGAATATTGTAGGTGTTGCCGTTGTGTTCAAATATTTTTTTTTGTGTTTGAAGTCAATTAATAAGAAAATTGCATCTATAGCTTGAACTATGGAAGACTGTCCCTCACTCCCATATATTTTTTTTCCTTGAATTTCCTAGACAATCTTTTGGAATCAATTAATTTATGAAATTTAAGAAAAATTTTTGAAAAAAATTTGTTTTTGTTCACAAAAAACTTCAATTAAATTTAAAAAATCAAAACGGCAACACCGGCAATTTTTAATCTATAGACTTTAAAGTATTTTTAATTACCGACGTTTGAAAAAAAAAGATCATCAAAATCTAAGCTGTTCGGCCGGGTTCCCTAATATTGCCAATTTTTGAGCTTTAGTTACTCCACTAAAAAGGTGGTTTTTATACCAGGCCTACCTTCAATTCCATTTTACCAATAATTTTATTTAAACATGGAATTTCTTTAAATGTGGAATTGTGCTGCGATGCTTTTTCAATCATTTCTTTGGGACAGAAAAAATATAAAATGAATTTATTCAAAATAGTTTATATTAAGCATTTAAGTAACACGCAGAAAAATAATGGACCTACCGAGAAGTGGGTTAAAACAAATGTCTTTATAATAACGTAGTCTTGGTTAAAAACTACTTAGTTCTTGTTGCTAAAATCAACGTAGTCGTCTCGGTTAAGTTAAATTGTTTAAAATTACCATATTAAAAGGTTATTTTAAGCGATCAAATTGTTTATATTGATCAAGAAACTCGGTTAAAATTTGAGATTTTAGTAAAATTTAACCGAGAAAGTGGGTAAGATTAAACAATTTTGAATAACCAAGTCGACTTGTGTAATTTTAACCGGAGTTAGTTTGCAGGTGCTATATTAACAATCTTCTCTGTTAATTTTAAACGAGTTTTACGTTGTTTTTAACCGATAATTTTTCTGCGTGCAGGGATCTTTTTTATTTACTTTTTGTTAGCTTATTCTTAGAAAGCCGCAAATTCATGAACTTTGGGCAAATTCAATTGCTAATTCAAATCAAATCAAAATATTATTTATATCCATTTAATATTGAAGGAGACCAGGTTTTTCGTAATATTCAATTCTTCAAAAAACTCTCATACTTTAAGTACGTTGAGGTAAGCTTTCTAAGAAGATTTGAAATTTTGGGATTGGAAATACATATAACTTTCGTGATCTGAAATTTATAATATTTGCTTTTTTTTTTGAAATCTTGGTTTTCGGTATTGATTGAAAATTACAATATTGTAAAGAAAATTTGTTTTTATTCGTGGGCTGTTCTGTTAACTAAAATTTTGCGTATTATAAAAGTGTATGTACCACATCATCTGACTGATAAGCCCAACTGAGCGAAACGCATTATTTTGAAGTACAAACCAATAAAATTGAATTTATTTCAAATTGTCCACAAAACAAAAAATTTATTTTTTGCATCATTCACTAAAGATATTGTTTCTTGCCTTTGAAGAACGAATTTTACATTTTTTCTCATAGCTTTATATTAAACAAATTTTTATGAAAAAAAAAAAAATTAAAACTTTGAGCAACCCAGTCATACATTTTATTTTTTATGACGACAATAGACACGTTCCTTTGGGAATATTTATCTACTGCTTGATACTTAAAGCTGCTTTGAACTATTTTTTAAATATAGCAAAAGTAGTTCAGAGTAATTTTAAGTAATAAGCAGTAGATAAATACTCCCAAAAGAATGATTTTGTGGGGCCCGGGGCTGTAGCCCCGGTTGCCCCGCTCTAAATCCGGCCCTGCCGTTACAGTTTTCAGATAGATTTAGACTCTTAGAAATAATATGAAATCGTCCCTTATATCTGATGGAGCATCCATAAGTCTCAGTTATATTTACTATAAATTAGATACATATGTTGCGTAACTTAAACGACATTAAATCAACCAAGTTTAAGCGATTATTTTTAGTTAAAACTTGATGAAAAGTTTGGTTCCCAAACACTTGTTAAGTCTTGACAATAAGAATTATATGCCTCTAAAAGAGTTTTACATTGAAATAAATCCCCACCTATTGCAATAAATAATTTGAATACAAAATTACCATTTTTCATGGAATGCATCTTCAGAACATTTCAGCTACTGTTCAGGATTTGACATCTTTGAACTTGTAAACTAATGGAAGCGTCAGTGTTAACCCGAGTTAAAATAGAAATTGAATTTTTAAAGAAAAAACTAAATAAAAATCTTGACCGCCGCACCACAGCTGCACCACCGCCGCACCACGTCCGCACCATTCCATTTTGTATGAAAAAATTCGCTGCACGACTGCCGCACCACATCCGCACCCTTTCATTTTACATGGATTGTTCTGCTGCACCATGATAATTTCGGATTGAAAAATAATAAAAAACCACCGACGAGAAGTAGATTCGAACCCGAGTGTGCAGATTACTTTCAATTAGCAACCAATGCATTAACCAGATAGATAACTAAGGCCCAATTTATTCACTTTCCATTAAATTTAAAATCGCCACTAAAAACGAGAAATCTATCAAACTGCATACAAATTTTAAAATTTCCCGTTTTAAAAACGCCATTTAATTTAATGGAAAGGGAATAAATTGGTCCAAATTTGATTTTAGAAAATCTAATTATCAAACGGGTTGGGGTCGAAATTCTGTATGTTGCAAAATTCTGTATTCAAAATACTGTATGCCAAAATACTGTATGTCAAAATTCTGTATGTGCAAAATGCTGTACGAACAAAATTCTGAAAGTCAAAATTCTGTGTAGCAAAATTCTGGTTGGTCAAAATCCTGTATTTCAAAATTCTGTACATCAAAATTCTGTATTCACAGAATTTTGAAATACAGATATATTTAAAAGAGGGTTTACTATGAATTTCCAAGATATCAACTTAATAAAGAGGCAAGCTTCTAATGCTAATTAATCTATGTACTTTATTAGGAGCTACGGAAAAAAGAGAGAGAAAACAAAACTACCTTATTTAAAAAAAAAAACAATCTGAATTAAACCACGTTACATACCTAAAACGGATTAAAAAAAAATTAAATTTATATTGATTTTGACATTTTTTTTGTAAAATGTATTTTGTATTTTTAAGAAAAGTTTGATTTGTGTTCCTAGAATTGATTTACTTTTTTACTTTAATTATTATGTTTGTATAAAATTACAACTTTACTGTCAATAATTATATTTAAAGTTACTATTTAGTGTTTTTTATCAAAGGAAATTTCTTTAAAAATACTGTTTTGAAAATACAGTATTTTGCCGTACAGAATTTTACAAAACAGAATTTTGCAAGTCAGTATTTTGTTCATACAGTATTTTGACGTACAGAATTTTGTATTTACAGTATAATGACGTACAGAATTATGGTCTCACAGTATTTTGACCCTACAGAATTTTGTCGTACAGAATTTTGACAAGCAGAATGCTCCGCTCCCTTATTAAACTTGTCAATTAAAAAAGGATTTTAAAAAATAAATTTATTCAAATTAAATGAACTTTTTAACAAATACTTACACTTGCGCAACCTAGCTTAATTCATTTCTAAAGAATATCTATTTAATACATACTTCTTTTAAATATCCAAGTTACTGACCAATCATAGAGTCAAAAATAATTACTCTTTTAAGGGCCAATTTTTCAAAAGTCAGATAAACCTCAGATAGAGCTTATTCCTAGGAATAAAAGTTTTTTTAATATTGACATTTATTCTTTTGATAGTTTAACTGACGATTGAAAAGTGTACAAATTATTTACAAGTAAGCTACTAGTTAGTTTAGTTAGTAAATATCAAACTTCCGGTTAATAAAGAATCTAAGTCTGGCTCTCCTATTTGTACGCCTTACATGTAAAATTTTATACAACCCGATATAAATAATAAAACATTATTTAAAGGTTCCTGCATATAATGTAAAAATTATATAAAAACTGATGTTGCGATAGAAATTTTAAAATATTAATTCTACACAAAAAAAATGTTACGTATACACCACAGTGAGCAATCAATCGTTTGATTTGGCACTTAAATGACCATTAGATTAAATTTTTTTTTTTTTTCAAAATATAGCTTGATTTATTATTATGTAAACTCCACAATAGATGATTAAAATATTATTTATTATTCCAACAGTAGGTACCTATACTCCAGTCAAAGCGTCGGAAAAAAGGGCCTCACCTTGCGATGAGAGGCACTGTCTGTTTTTATTTCATGGATCGATGGGGGTATATTTAAAAGACTTAAACCCAATTTCTCACCACCTGATCATTCTTTTTAGCGGAGTTATTCACAAAAATGCATTTTTTGGGATATTTTACTTCTAAGCTAATATCTTTGCTCCAGATTATCGCAGACCAAAAAATAAACATACATTCTCTTCCTTATAATATTTTCTATCGTTGTATGTAATTTCATTGTATTTGAGTGAGTAAATATAAAATGGCAGCCATTTAAAGTCAAATTCTTGTTGTTAAAAAACACATTTTTGTCATTATTTCGAAAAAAGCTTATATCATGATTGACATTTTTCTAACCTATTTTGTAGCCCTGTTCATGTCCTGCATTTTACAGAAAAAATGAGCTCTTTATCACCAAAGATGGCCGAGCTATTGATAAATGAACGCATGCAAAACCGGTGCGAAAACACCCAAAAATATCGTTTTTTGGGAATAACTCGACTTCAGAATGTCCTACGGCAAAAAATAAAGCAATGAATTGTTCGTTACAACATTTTCTATCAATTTAGTGCACAATCTTTTTGTTGAAACAAATAAAAAATAAGTAATATTAAGTCAAAGTCGTTTTTTTGTTTAGCAAACTCTTGCCTTATTATTTTGCAAACGGTGCGAATATTGGCTAAGAAAATAAAATATTATTGTAGTCCTTTAAATTATCTACATTTAAAAAAAAAATTTAGCTTTCTACGACCCACGGGAGCCGAGTTATTATAATTTTAAGAAAGCATTAATCCGTACGAAAATTCAAAAAAATTTCCCTTGTTTATGATTCGAATACTAGTTCTCAGTGAGAGGGTTGTTTTCATTGTTTCTTGTTATAAGAGAATTTGTCTTATGTTTTTTCGTTGGTCATTTGGACCTTTTTTAAAAAATTAATTTCTCGGCTCGTGTGGGTCGTAGAGAGCTAATTTTTTTTTTAAATTGTAGATAATTTAAAGGACTACAATAATATTTTATTTTCTTAGCCAATACTCGCACCGTTTGCAAAATAATAAGGCAAGAGTTTGCTAAACAAAAAAACGACTTTGACTTAATATTACTTATTTTTTATTTGTTTCAACAAAAAGATTGTGCACTAAATTGATAGAAAATGTTGTAACGAACAATTCATTGCTTTATTTTTTGCCGTAGGACATTCTGAAGTCGAGTTATTCCCAAAAAACGATATTTTTGGGTGTTTTCGCACCGGTTTTGCATGCGTTCATTTATCAATAGCTCGGCCATCTTTGGTGATAAAGAGCTCATTTTTTCTGTAAAATGCAGGACATGAACAGGGCTACAAAATAGGTTAGAAAAATGTCAATCATGATATAAGCTTTTTTCGAAATAATGACAAAAATGTGTTTTTTAACAACAAGAATTTGACTTTAAATGGCTGCCATTTTATATTTACTCACTCAAATACAATGAAATTACATACAACGATAGAAAATATTATAAGGAAGAGAATGTATGTTTATTTTTTGGTCTGCGATAATCTGGAGCAAAGATATTAGCTTAGAAGTAAAATATCCCAAAAAATGCATTTTTGTGAATAACTCCGCTAAAAAGAATGATCAGGTGGTGAGAAATTGGGTTTAAGCCTTTTAAATATACCCCCATCGATCCATGAAATAAAAACAGACAGTGCCTCTCATCGCAAGGTCAAATGACGCTTTGACTGGAGTACTAATGTTTTGTGAATTTTGGAATTATAAACTTTGTATTACAAACTTACGACTAGTCCAATCTGCTGAAAATTAAAAGTCATAACCAACTTTGCTTGTGAAATTCATTTTATTTTTAAGAGCTTATCCACTGAGCTTGGTCAAAGATACTACGAATATTTTTTTCTATGTATAAGTATATAAAGAAAAGGCTTCTTCTAAGCTTGAGGTCCTGAATCGTTATAGATGTATGAGAGATTTTTTTCATTTTAAATGCATCCAAATGGCAAAAGATTAATTAGTTTTAACTATTTGCACTCGGTGCGGTACAGGAAGCAACATAAAAAGAGAGACACCATAAAGACCGACACGTTAACATATATTTATAGCATATGAAGGTGGTGGCGGAACACCCATCAGAAGATCCTCTAAATGTAAATGGTGGCAAGTGAATTATTTTCTAATTGCAACAATGTGCGGTGAGCCCCTCTGGGTGAGGCATCCGCACAGATCTCGCAGACAATCCTCAACACCGCGCATATTGAAAAGCTACTGTTCTGTCTTTATATAAGAAGGCGTTCACTCTAGAAATTCTCTTGTTGAAATATGATTACGACGTAATAGTTCAAATTATTGACAGATCTTCATTAGTCATTAAAAATGGAATTAAAATGAAATTTTAATGAAACTTAACACGCAAAATATCTTTAAGTTGACTTGCAGATTATTTTATTAGTATTTTAATCTTTGTTGGTTTTTCTTTTTGGCGTTAAAAAAGACATGATTGCGTGTGCCGCTGCACCTGTGGGCGGTCTTTATGAGCGGTTTGCATTCCGGAAGTCTTAATGTGAATTTTTTTTTCTATTTTTTTTATAATTTCTATCTAACTACCAAAGTCATTGTGCACATGCCCAGTGAATAAAATAGAATATCGTGTTTGTGCTGTGATATATGAAGAATATGATTTTAATGTACCTTGACGCCTGCTGCTGGCTAAGAATTGTTTTGAAAAGATCTGACATTATAATATGTATACGAGACGAGTATGTTCGTTTATGGAACCTATTTTGAATGTTTTGCAAACAATTGTATTGCAGAATTAGTCTGCAATAAAATAAACATACATTTTGCAAAAGGCGACTAACGGTTTAAGATGGCGTAAAAGTTTATTAATTATAGTCAACGACAACATGTTGATAATTTTAAACTAAATAAAAATTGTAAAGTTGGTTTTTTAGAGGACCAAACGAGAGTGACTATTGTATCTCAGAAGCTCGTTAAAGTTGAAGCCTCTAAATTTTCCAGCTGACAAATTGTTTTGATCTCCAGTTCTTCTAAAGCACAATAGTTCCTACTTGAATGAGTTGGTTCGGATAAACTATTTACTGTAGAATTCATATAGGATTTTTCAAGATGAGGTTGTACTCTCCTGCGAGCTATCGTGGGCGAGATAGACTTGCAATTTATGAGTGAATCGTTGCACAGTGTGCAATTTTACATATCTAGTGGAACTTTATTAAAATTCGAAGTTTTTCGAATAAAAATATTTTGATGTATAATGAAAGGTTAAATTCCATACTATGAAATGTTAACAAAGAAGCAGTGTCATGAACATAGGATTAAAATAAGCAAAAATATTTTTAAAGTTAGATGATTTTTTTGAGTGAAACTAATAGTTGTGTATTTTATTATTTATCAAAGCTAAGCTGGACAAACATTTATTTTTTATTATTTTTTGGTATTCTATTATGATGTTACCACAAAGATAAATGTGTTGTTTAGTCTTAAAATGGAAGAAAATTTAATTTTGTTTGAAGACCTTAGGAACTTTATTTCAATTATTTGTTTAGATTTCGTCAAGCGTTTTAAAAATGTATCCGCATTTATCCTTCGTAAGATGGTGCTTAGGACCTCGCTCAATATTCTATTTATCAGAATCCGTTAAGGGTTTTTGTGAATAGCTGCGGCCCCCATACAATATTTTTTTTTTTGTTCAAATTTATAGGCCAAAAACGTATTTTCGATATTTTCAAAAATCGTAAATCAGATTTTTACGTTTCTAGACTCCTCATGATAATATAAGACAAAAAGATTAAATAAAATTTTTTGATATCTCGCTTCGTTTTCGAGGTATAGATAGTTTTAATAAACAACTCCCAAAATCGATTGCTCGATGTCGGCTCTTCCCCAGTTATTTTGTACATATGTATTCCGATGACTCATATCGGACTTAAAATTAGATATATATATCTGAAAATCAATAAGGCACTTGTAGAAATACATATTCAATATAATTAAACTGATTTTCATAGCAAAAATTAAGTGTACTTGTAAACACGAATTTAGTTCCGCTAGATTGGCAAAATTGCACACTGTGCGTTGGTTTAAACAAGGTTCTCGCAGTCACTTGCAGGCGGTTGGTCTGACGTCAGGACGCTTTAGAAGAAGGGGCCATGTTTTGATCCGGGGGCAGCTTCAGTTCGAATGCACCTCATTCTAGATTTGTAGCCCTAAACTTTTACGAATTACACTGGTCAACAAGGTTTTTGTCACAAGAACCAAAATATGCTTTTCTATGTGTTTTTTAAATATTACCGTTAGAAAATGGCGAAAAACGTCATTTTGGCTTTTTTCAAGGTTATGTTTTTATGTGGGGTAGTTACTTATGAAAAAAATTTGTAACGGTACCACAATAAACAAAATATACTTTTCTAAAGGTTTTTGGGTTGCTGAACTCGTTCCTTGAAATTTTACCGTTATAAAATGCAAAAAAAAAGATTTTTTTTTATAAAGGTTATATTTCAAGAACGGTAGCTAATATAATTTTTCTGATTGTGGATTCGAGTTTTGCTACCCAAAAACCTCTAGAAACGTATATTTTGGTTTTTGTGGCAAAAATTGTATGACCAGGGACTTAAACTTTAGATTAAATTTACTAACTGCAACTTAAGATATCTCGAGCAATTAAAGAGACATCGGGAAAATTTAAACAGTTTTTGAAAGAAGAATATCTGTTCTTTTAATCACCAGTACAAATTTGTGTATAATGAATTACCCCACAAAACAGAAGCTCGAAAACAGCCAAAATGACGTTTTTTAGCATTTTATAACGGTAATATCTCAAAAAGGGAGGCCAATCAATTTTTTCTGACTTTAGATTCGAGTTGAGCACATCAAAAACCTCTAGAAAAGTATATCTTGGCTCTTGTGGCAAAAAAAAGTTCAATTTGGTTGACCAGTGTTATTTCCTGGATGAATTAAAAGAAAAAATAATTCTGATTACTGTTAAAGGAAAGCTTAGTGCTTAGTCAATGAAATTTATGGAAAATGATTTCTTGCCAAACACTGTTAAATAATTTCACAGAATGATTACAGAATTGATAGTATAAGCTAAATGTACTGGTTTTTTAATTTAGAAAAAAAAAAACTAACAAAATAAAATTAATTTTGGTGACGACCATTTTCTAAGAACTTCGTAAAACGATAGTGAATTTAGTATCTGAAAACTAAAATATTTGAGCTTTCAGATTCAGTTTTTCTCATTATATCAATTTTTTATATGAAGAGCTTAATAATTCTAAAAAAAATATTAAAAACAATAATTTTTTATGCAAAAAATGAAAAAATCAAACTTTTTCTTACTTCCATCACCAGATTTTTTTTTGAATCCAATCAATTTTAATCTTCCATTACCTTAAAGTCGATTTTTTTATATGACAACCTATATTGTATCGTTAACTTAAAATTGTGAAAACTTGTTTTTTCCCGTTTTTCAGTCCAAAATCATTTTAAAATTCCAAGTTTTTGCACATGCCAGCTCATGGCCAACATTTATAGGTCCTTCAAGTTTGAGGTATTTTGAGACCACCAAAAAATTGCTTAATATAAAAAACCACCCAAAAATATCTCCTAAAAAGTGTTTTTCAAAAATTCATACTTCGAAACGCAAAGATTAAAAAAAAAAATCTGAAATAAACCCCTAATCTTTTTTTTATTATCTTTTGAATGGCGTTTTTCAATTATCAAAACAAATTTCCCCTTTAATCACCACTTTGTCTAAGATCTACCACATGTATTCGTTTTAAATAACCCTTCATAACATGAATTTTAGAATATTTTTTTATCTATTAAAAAAAATCAACAAAAACACTTTTTGTGATTTCGTTTTACTTCTTAAAAAATCTTTTATTAGTATTCACTTTAAGGTAATTACCTTTGAAATAAGCTTTAAAAGATTTTTGTAACTCTAATAGTTTATTGAAGTGAAAACTTCTTTAGTATCGTAGTGATTTGAAACAAGATGAAACGAAAACGCGACACGATTTCAACTTGTTATAACTTTTTTGTTTTAATAGATAGATGAATGAAATTTGTACTGTAGATAGGTAATTAAATAAGTTATAATTGTACAAAATTTCAATTAATTTCATATTAAAAATTCGGAGATAACGGTAAAAAGATGTTCTTTTCCAACACACGTTATATCTTTTGATCTAGTGCACATACAAATTTGATTTAACTTTAATACGCATGCTGATAACATAACCTTTTATTTGATATATCACACATAACGGTACGTGCTCTACAAGTTACAGAATCATAAATTTAAAAAATTGAAACATACCACAAAACACCTGTGTAGATCTTTTGGCGATGACCAGCTTCCAGTGTAGGAAGTACCGTAATCTCAGTCTGGAAATTCGACATGGTTGACTTTAAAAAATTCTAACTTCTCTTGTAGACATCTTTGAAATAAGATTTATGCACCATTAAACAAGGTGAAACAATAAGCTTTCACATGGAATAAAATTTTGTATAGGTTGTCAAACAAAAAAATTGAATTAATAGCACGAGAACAAAAAAATAAATGTTTTTTTGCTTTTTTTGATGAAATTTCATCGAGTTTAAAAAATTCTAGCCCTTTTTTAGATGTCTCATAGACCTGATCGATATATATATTTTGAGCTTGGACAATAAGCTTTCAGATGATATAAAATTTATATAGGTTGTCATATAAAAAACATGGATTTGAAGGTGATAGAATAAAAATAGGTAGATTTTTTCTATTTTTTTTTTTTGCAAGAAAAATGATTTTTTAAGGTTTCACTTCTACCACGTGTGAATTGCACACATGATTTTTTTTTTTAATTTTTTATTGCTACACTGCAAAAAATTTCAGGCAGAATTATAGTTGTAATGGGTTATGTATGCATACAAATTTCGACCCTGAAATAAGTAAGTAAGTTAACTAACTTTAATTCACCGACTATAAACTTTCAGGATTGTTTGATTAAAACTTTTGCGATTTTAATTATTTTTTAAACAATGATACTTTGTAGGTGCTCGTATCTCATAAAATAGAACGCGTTTTAATGGTAGAAAATCACACGTTACAAGGCCTTTGTGGCACATTGATTTTTCAAGTGTGCATTTATCTTCAGGGTGGGCACATAAAATAATTAAATCCTTAAGAATATTTTTTATTGCAATGATAAGTGCGTTTCTATATCAACTCCCTGTGGTGTTCTTGAAATAGATCGTACAAAGAAACAATAGGTCCGTTTACATCATATTAATATTAATGTGAATTTTAAATTACTTGCACAAAATTGTAATTTAAATGTTAATCAAATAAAAAAGTTTGTAAAACATTCACACAATTGGACGTGAATGCATAATTTCTTTTTTAAGAACAGTAATCTGCAACAAGTGGCTGGTATACAATTTACAATTTCGTCTCTAAACATGAAGAATATTCACCTAATATTTTTAAATAATTTAAATTAATTAATTAATATGTTTTTTAAACTTTATTTCATAAAAATTCAAATTACATATATTTACAATGGCCAATAAATTTAATAAAATTACGCCTGCTTCCGTAAACACTTTCCTTATATTTTTGAATATATTTATGTTCCTCAATACACTTGATTATGTTCGACTATCAAGATGAATTCTAGAGACGATCTGATAAATCTTTCAACAGTAGCCAGCCATTATCGTTCAGAAGCACATAATTGAAAAATACCCAAGATGTGAGTGCATTAATGCAAGTCATCGCATTTTACTGAAAAAGAAAAGAAAAACAAGTAAAAATTTGTTGTTTGTATTTTAAATGAATTGTATAGTAATTGAACTGTTTACACTTTGGATTCCAAAGCACAAATTAACCATCCAAATTCGGAAGCCGTAATGGTTATGTATTTTCTATACGAGGGCCGTTTATTTCGGTATAAAGATACTTATCATCTTCCATTTTAGAACTTCCCTATCGCCAATCCAATTACGTAAGACGCGTAGTGGTCTTATACGTAATTGGATAGGCGATAAGATCTGTTAAGGCAAATACAAAATTTAAATCGTATAGGCTTTTTAACACTTCTTGCATTTATTTAAATTATGATAATTTTTGAATTGTAATTGGTTCATGTGTTTTCCTACTTGTGTTTATTTAAATTAGAAGTTAATTGTAAAACGGATGCAGTCTTTCTGTAATAAAATAAAATAAAAATAGATTAATTTATTTTTGCATTTTACCTGAGATAAGAATTTGTTGAATAAAATTAGAATGCAAATGTCAAATAATACTTATGGAAAATGTCAATTTTTACTTGCGATATAGGTACTATGTGTATATCAAGTTAAGTATTCGAAAAAAAAAGTTGAGATAACAATCAGACATTAAAAAAATAGAAAATGCAAAGAAAGTGGGTCCCGGAAGTCCGTCTGTCTGTCTGCCTGTACAATAGGGTTTGTCAAAATCGAATTCTGCGTCTACAATTTTCATTTTTAATAATATCTTTGGCTCGCTCAAAATATAGAAAGAAATCGAAGAAATTTGGATTTTTAGAAATTTTTGAAATACATATATGTTTTTGAAGTGAAAACTTCTTTAGTATCGTAGTGATTTGAAACAAGATTAAACGAAAAAGCGACACGAAAAATCAATTGCTTTTTTGTTTAAATAGATAAATGTATGAAATTTATACTGTAGATAGGTAATTGAATAAACTTTAATTTTTCAAAATTTAAATTAACTTCATGATCAAAATCTTGAGATAACGGTAAAAATATGTTCTTTTTCTAAATACGTTATATCTTTTGATCTAGAGCACATACAAATTGTATTTAACTTTATTGAGCGTTCTGATAATATTACCTTTCATTTGATATATCACACATAACGGTACGTGCTCTACAAGTTACACAATCTTAAATTGAAAAACTTGAGAAATACATCAAAACACCTGTGGAGATCTGTTGCCGATGACCAGCCACAAGTGTAGGCTTTAAAAGATTCTTCCTTTTTTTGTAGGCATCGTAGAAATATGATTAAAGGTAAAATAATAAGCTTTCAGATGATATAAAATCAATTATAGGTTGTCATTTAAGAAAATGGATTTAAAGGTGTTAGAAGAGAAAAAAGATTGATGTTTTTAGTTTTTTTTTTTTTGATGAAAACTGATTAGGTTCAAAAAATTCTAGCTCTTTTTGTAGATGTGGGACGGGCATGATTGAAAAAAATATTTAAAGCTTAAATATATATGTAACCTTTCATATGATAAAGTGAATCTTCTTCGTTGGCTATAGGTCTAAAGTTGATGGAAGAAAAAAAGATAGATTTTTTCGATTTTTTGTTCAAGAAAAATGAGTTTTTAAAGATTCACTTCTACCACGTGTGAATTGCACACATGATTTTTTTTAACTGCACCGTTTGGATACAAAAATATATTAAATATTTTTAAGGCTTTCTCGTGAAAGATTATTCCTAGAAAAAAACTTTTAAACTTATCATTCAATATAAGTTCAAGTGACCTCAACTCCAAAAATTAATAAAGCGTTTCGCCCAGGTACGACAGTGGGCTCATCAGTTAGATCTGTCGTACCCTTACTAAGACGCCTTATTTTGGTCGATGTTTACCGACACTATAAAAAACTCACAGCATGAATATACTGTGAATTATAATATTCTAAGGGAATTTGTTTAAATTCAGACACTTAGAATATTATAATTCACAGTATATTCATGCTGTGAGTTTTATATAGTGTCGGTAAACATCGACCAAAATAAGGCGTCTTAGTAAGGGTACGACAGATCTAACTGATGAGCCCACTGTCGTACCTGGGCGAAACGCTTTATTAATTTTTGGAGTTGAGGTCACTTGAACTTATATTGAATTATATTCAATCACTCCACTTAAAATAAAAATAATTTTAATAATTTTTTATTATTTTTGTTATTTTTTTCTTCGTTATTTTAAACTTATCTTTGTTGAAATTGAACAATTAGTACAGAAGCTGCGAAATAATAACAGAAGAAAAAAAATCATTTTTCCATATACAATCGTTTTTTTTTCTCAACAACTTCAACCGATTTGAGCCAGCCAAAAGACGAGAGCATTATAATTTTTTTAACATTTTATTAAACTTTAGACCCTAATACAACTTTTGACCACTATTACATTGCAAAATTACAGTATTTATTTTCCGCATTACAAAAGTGACCCTACTGTACAAGGAGCTCATATGCCGAATTTAGAAAAGTTTAATCTCCTTGAAAACGGCTCCAACGATTTTGTTAAAAAAAAAAATCATAAATTTTGGTTCTGAATACATTTTTTTTTTTTGAAAATCATTTAACGAATTTTCTTATGGAAAAGCATTTATATATATTTTCATATAGGTAAATTCAAAATAATTAAGGAAAAAAAAATTTGGATTTTTAAGAAATCTTAAAATTGTTTTTTTTTTTTTTTGGTCCCCACGCGAGTGCTTTACCATCAGCCTACCTCACTGTTGGAAATAAGTATGATAAACTGCAACTAAAGCTTACGATAATTTTTAAGATTTTCATTTTTTTCGGTTATTTAAGATGAAAATTCATACTAAAATTAAATGAAGTTCACCTTAAAACTAACAGAATTTGAGCGGAATCCACATATTTCGAGCGAAAATCGTTTTGTTCAAAGAGGGTCGTATTTAAGGTGCTAGCATCATCTTATTTTAAGGTGAGCTTTTTTTCTCCGTGTAGAAAAAAATCAAATTGCATATCGTCGCACAGTGGGACGACCCATAGCAATAAATAAAAAAATCGAATATTATTGCGGTACTTTTGAGTGATTGGTATGTCATCCCAAATATATTTAGGTTCTAACTGCATCAAAATTATTTGCGTTGTCCAATTACTGCAAAAGTTATAGAGTGCTAAACATTGTCTAGTTTAATTTTTTTTGGTGGTGAAAAATCAGGTTGTAATTTGTTTTACTCCCAAAATTTTTTGTCCGGTAAAAAATTAATTTAATAATGGATAATAACACTCATCAAGGTATATTAATTAATATTAAACTATAAAAAAATTTTTGTTTTGTTGAGTTTTGTTTTTATTAGTGATTTTCCAAGTGTTGGTAGAAAAAAAAAATTTTTTGACTTTGAGTAAGATTTTCTTTTTTACACCTAAAAGGCTCTCTGGGTTTTTTATGGTTTTTATACTCAGGAAAGTGTCCTCTAAATGAATCAAGAAAAAAATCTTGCCCCAATTTGCCTCAAGTACTTATAATCGCGTTTTTTAGGTTCGACCCCCTATATCAAAAATGGCCAAAATTTAAAAACTTGGCTGGATAGTGCGAAAACAGACGATTTGATGGGTTCTGTTTGAAAATTCAACAAGGAGTCAACAGGAGACGTAGAAGATCAAATACAGGAAGTAACTAAATTTTATTGCCTCAAAGAAGATGGAGCAGTCTTCTAGAAGACTCAATCGGTTCATGAGCGCTAACGAATAATGGCTGAATTCTAATCTGAATATAACTAAAGCTATACATGATTGCGTAAGTGATAACATCAATTTAAAACAAAAAATGCTCTTTAAACCAATATTATTTATAACATTTTACCATTTTAATCAAAAATGATGGGATCAAATTCTATAAAAATGCAAAAATTCTTAGCAGTTGTCAAATTTCCGGTCAAAAAATTCACATATATCAAATTATGATCGAGATATATACCAATATTCATCAAAAAATTATATAGATCTTAGTTTTCCCCTAGAATTTAACCCGGGCGACTTAAGTTATACCTCCGAAATCGACAATGAATAAAAAGTTTTGTTTCTTTATTTTGTTATTTTCTTATTTGTTTGAATATTCAAATTATAGTGTTTTATTATCTATACTATTATTAGTTCTATTTTACATAAATTAAAATTATTTAAAAGAAAAGAAAAAATAATAATAAAAAGAAAATCCTAAAAAAAAAGTTTGCTGCTCAACTCCTTTAATTAAATAAAAATTAATTTCCTGGCTAAAACGTTTCCATTTATCTGGTTTTCATGTTCAATTCATAGATTTAGGTGTAAATAACCGTCTTAATGCAACTTTACGTAGTTTCAGTCACTAAAACACAAGATATTAGAAATGCCGATTTTTCCATACATTCGTCCCACTGTGCGTCGGTGACGCGCAAAGTTTGTAACTCCATTTTTTTCGAAAATAACATTTTGATGCAGCTTGTTTACTTCAAGAGGAAGTTCGTATAACTAATCGCTAATACTACTTAAAATTGTTTAGAAATCCAACTTTTTTCACTTAATATTGAACGCATTTTAATATCGGAGATTTTTAAGAACTTAAGGGTAATAACAACCGGACGTTAACTTCTGACTTAAGATTCATAAATGTTACGTGGAAGTAACAAAAAATTAATTAATTCATTTTCTTAAGCTTTCAAAAGGCTTCAAAGCTTTGTTTCAAAAAATTTATGTACCGATCATCGGATCCTTACAATTTTTTTTTTTTTTGTTTATTTTTCTTTATTTGTCTTGACTTTGCGCAAAATAAATATTTAAAATATCAAATGGGTGCTTCAGCGTTTTCTTGCAGAAAAAAAAATCCTAGCACATCACACATTTTAATACCATATTTTCTGCTCGCTCGAACCATTTCGGTATGAACATTGAGTACAAAAAAATTGCTGAACAACTTAAGACAAACATTGTTCAACGCACATTGCAACAAAAAAAATTGCTACAGCTTGGTGAAATGAATTGAAATTGGAATAACCAATTACTTGCCCATCAAATGAAAATCAACTAATCGTGGAAAATTGTGGATTATCCAGAGAGCTGGACATGTTTCTGAAATGGTGTGGTGGTGGCGGCATAGAAACAACCGAACGACTGACGACGACGCACGCAGTCATTCTTAGAGATCCCTAAGCTTGGAGCACATCATGCTTCTTGCTTGCAGCATTTTATTTGCCGAGATTCTTCGTGATTATTTTTATTATAATTGTGCGATTATTGTCGTGATGCAATTCTGGGCCAAAGAGCCCAACAAAACCAGTAACAGTATGAATGTAGTTGATCATGTGACAACCGAAGACGACGACGACAACAACGACGACATCGCAGGAGGAGAGAATCCTCCTCTGTGGATGGACCACGATCATAGAACTCGTATACTATCCATATCGCTTTTGTTGTCAGTCCCAAAAGCCGAACAGCTTTGGGCACACATTTATGCGTGCCGTGCATGTGTATGCGAGGTGACTGGTTCACATGATGAGGATCATGCTCGTCATCCTTGTGGCCACCCGTTCCTCCCGTCCGGTCCGCCCTATTTCGTGTGCGTCCTGTCCCGCAATGGCGTACGTTTGGCGTACGGCTGCCCGTAACCATAAAATATTCAAGCAATTCCTTATTTGCTAAGGCATCAAGAATAACGATGTCACTTTGATATCGGCGTTTCCTTTGCTTTTGGTGTTTTGCAATTGGATCGGTCTTTTGATCGCTACCGACAATTGAAATGAATAATTTTACAATGTTCGGCTGCCATCTTTGAGAGGCAAAAGAATAAGATACGTTTTGTTGTGGGTTTTTGGCGAGTATCTAGATATTATAAGTGTATGATGGGGAATGGAGTTGGAAAACCTTTGGAGATCCAAATTGCATCCAATGCAAGTATGAGGAGGATGTGTGTATTGTGCATGTTTGGTTGCTTGTTAAACTTGTGAAGTGGGTGTGGCATGTTTTAGGTGCGAAAATTCATGTAGGAGTCTTTTGTCGACTTATCCCATTCGCAGGCATGGTAGAAGTCAGACACTTTGACACATAAGTAGGTACTGAAATTGTATGTAACTGACAAGAAGGCATGTGTAGAAAAATGTGATTTTGATTGCAAACTCATAGAAAACTATCATCAGTTAGAAAAATACAAGAATAGAATTGAATAGAGATATGATAATGAATAGCCTCGAAACAGTTAGTTTCTCAAAAAGACCTATGAAAAAAAAAATTATTGCAATAAATGCTTTGCAATTAACGCCACAGCGGAAGAAGAAAATATCGATACCTTTATTGAAAAAAAAAAACTCATTTATTCTAAAATAATTTTAATCGACATAAGAATAAAAGTTCTTGTTTCAATTTTTGACGTGATAACGTATTATAAATCGATGAACCATGGCAGCCACCACAAAAAAGTGAAGCCATTTTCTAACGTTACACTCTCGCACTTTCGCAGTGCGGCAAAAAATTTCAAAAAATTTTTTTTGACAATTCTAAAGATGCCAGGTGAAAGATGAGGGAAAAAAAATTAGGCGTCTGATACGGTTTTTTTTTCCAACACTCTGCGTTTAGAAATATGAATTTTTGAAAAACACCTTGTTTTTTAGGGGTATATTTGGGTAATTTTTTATTTTTACCTTTTTTTGGAGCGTTCAAAAAATCTCTTATACGACATGTAGGTTTTGGCCTTACGCTGAATAACGGAAGAAACAAGTTTTTAAAAAACAAGTTTTTTGACCGTTTTTAACCGACTTTCATCGTTTTTTATTTTTATCTTTTTTTCTTTAATAGATAGAGGAATAAAATATATGGAGTAATGATGGACCATGACCAAAACTAAATGTGTGCGAAGTTTCAATCATTTTCATTAACACAATTTTGAGATAACGATAAAATAAATTTTTGAATTCAACAGGTTATAACTTTTGACCAAGAGCAGATAGAAATTTTATTAAACTTTTATGAACATCCTGATACAATTACCTTTCATTTGGTATATCACACATAACGGTAGACTAACTACAAGCTACACAATGTTAAATCAAGAAACTTGCGAAAAACCTCAAAACATCAGTGGAGATCTGTTGCCCCCCAACAGCCACCAGTGTGGGAAGTACCGTAATCTCAGTCTGGAAATTCGACATGGTTGACTTTAAAAAATTCTAACTTCTCTTGTAGGCATCTTTGAAATAAGATTGATACGTCATTTGAAAGGTGAAATAATAAACTTTCACAAAGTATATTAGACTGGGCCAAAAAAAAAAAATATTTTTTTTTTTGAAATTAATATCGAAAATCTTGTTCAGGACGATGAAAAAAAAATTTGGTGAAAATTTGAGCCGTTAAAAAAAATTTTAAGAGGTCTATCATCGGTGTTTTTTATTTTTATACATGATATGACGTTTTACAACAGAACTGCTAGACGATCAAAGTAAAAAAAATTTCTGTTCATTTTTTCTTATATAAAATTAAATTTCCTACAAAAAAGATCTTATTGAAAATTTTCGTCAGACGAGCCGTATTCGAGTAATTAAGCTTTTTAAATCGAAGTGTTTTTTCAATTTGACTGTTTCACTTTGGAATTTTGTGATGAGCAAATAAGTGAATAAAAAAATAAAATCACGACAGATTCTTATAGGAAATTTAATTCTCTACAAAAAAGGTCTTGTAGTAATTTTCCCTAAATTGAAATCTAAAAAAGTTATTCACGATTTAAATCGAGAAAAAAATTAAAAAATCAATTTTCAATTTAAAAATTTTCTAATTCACTGAAAATTCAATATTTTCATATTAGCAAGATGTTTTCTTGTAGGGAATTAAACGTTCTATAAAAAGTTCCTTGGCAGCAAATTAATTGCTTTAACCGTTAAGAAGATATTCGTATCAAAACCAATGCCCACTGATTTCAATAGTTTTCTTATGACAAGTATGCATTTGCGATTTGAATACGATTATCTTCTAAACGGTTATAGCAATTAATTTGCTGCCAAGGAACTTTTTATAGAACGTTTAATTCCCTACAAGAAAACATCTTGCTAATATGAAAATATTGAATTTTCAGTGAATTAGAAAATTTTTAAATTGAAAATTGATTTTTTAATTTTTTTCTCGATTTAAATCGTGAATAACTTTTTTAGATTTCAATTTAGGGAAAATTACTACAAGACCTTTTTTGTAGAGAATTAAATTTCCTATAAGAATCTGTCGTGATTTTATTTTTTTATTCACTTATTTGCTCATCACAAAATTCCAAAGTGAAACAGTCAAATTGAAAAAACACTTCGATTTAAAAAGCTTAATTACTCGAATACGGCTCGTCTGACGAAAATTTTCAATAAGATCTTTTTTGTAGGAAATTTAATTTTATATAAGAAAAAATGAACAGAAATTTTTTTTACTTTGATCGTCTAGCAGTTCTGTTGTAAAACGTCATATCATGTATAAAAATAAAAAACACCGATGATAGACCTCTTAAAATTTTTTTTAACGGCTCAAATTTTCACCAAATTTTTTTTTCATCGTCCTGAACAAGATTTTCGATATTAATTTCAAAAAAAAAAATATTTTTTTTTTTTGGCCCAGTCTAAAGTATATATTTTGTATAGGTTGTCAAACAAAAAAATTGATTGAATAGCGTGAGAACATAAAAATAAATGTTTTTTTTTTTGCATTTTTTAATGAAATTTGATCGAGTTTAAAAAATTCTAGCTCTTTTTGTAGACAATAAGGTTTTAGATGGAATAAAATTGTGTATAGGTTGTTAGGGGAAAAAATGGAATTAATGACGTGAGAAGATAAAATTTCATGTTTTCTTTGCTTTGTTTTGATGAAAATGATTGTTTTCAATAAATTATTTTTATACTTTTTGCGCATTGTAAAAATTTAAAAATGGTTTTATTCTTAAGAAGAAATACTTGGCTTTTAAATTGTATAATTTTTTTTGTAAGCCTTTAAAATAAAAAAAAATAATATAATGAGAAAATAAAAAAGGTATTTTTTTATCGCTTTTTCTTGTAAATTGTGATTCGTTGAAATAAGTAAACGCTTCAATTGACTCATTTTAAACAAAAGCACACAACCTGTTTTCTGACGACGTTATCACGTAAAATCATCGTCCGTAAACCGGCTTTACAGACAACCTCTTTTTTTTGTTTAAAGAACCATCCATGTGCATTAATTTGGATTCTAGGTCATGAGACCTCCGGACTAAAAAACGAGAAATTGGGAAAATGTCTGCACAGTTTGTGAGGTCCATACAACATTTAATGCAAAAAACTAATTTGTTTATGAAAGATTGACATTTAAGCTAGAACGTTATCTAGCCACATTTTTAATTTTTTTTTCGTACCTTTTTTTTTAATATTACTATAAGTACCAGTCAAAGCGTCGGAAAAAAGGGCCTCACCTTGCGATGAGAGGCACTGTCTGTTTTTATTTCATGGATCGATAGGGGTATATTTAAAAGGCTTAAACCCAATTTCTCACCACCTGATCATTCTTTTTAGCGGAGTTATTCACAAAAATGCATTTTTTGGGATATTTTACTTCTAAGCTAATATCTTTGCTCCAGATTATTGTAGACCAAAAAATAAACATACATTCTCTTTCTTATAATATTTTCTATTGTTGTATGTAATTTCATTGTATTTGAGTGAGTAAATATAAAATGGCAACCATTTAAAGTCAAATTCTTGTTGTTAAAAAACACATTTTCGTCATTATTTCGAAAAAAGCTTATATCATGATTGACATTTTTCCAACCTATTTTGTAGCCCTGTTCATGTCCTGCATTTTACAGAAAAAATCAGCTCTTTATCACCAAAGATGGCCGAGCTATTGATAAATGAACGCATGCAAAACCGGTGCGAAAATACCCAAAACTATCGTTTTTTGGGAATAACTCGACTTCAGAATGTCCTACGGCAAAAAATAAAGCAATGAATTGTTCGTTACAACATTTTCTATCAATTTAGTGCACAATCTTTTTGTTGAAACAAATAAAAAATAAGTAATATTAAGGCAAAGTCGTTTTTTTGTTTAGCAAACTCTTGCCTTATTATTTTGCAAACGGTGCAAGTATTGGCTAAGAAAATAAAATATTATTGTAGTCCTTTAAATTATCTACAATTTAAAAAAAAAATTAGCTCTCTATGACCCACACGAGCCGAGTAATTAATTTTTTAAAAAAGGTCCAAATGACCAACGAAAAAACATAAGACAAATTCTCTTATAACAAGAAACAATGAAAACAACCCCTCTCACTGAGAACTAGTATTCGAATCATAAACAAGGGAAATTTTTTTGAATTTTCGTACGGATTAATGCTTTCTTAAAATTATAATAGCTCGGCTCCCGTGGGTCGTAGAAAGCTAAATTTTTTTTTGAATTGTAGATAATTTAACCCTAGTTTACATCCTGGGGTGTGATACACCCCAGACGGCTTTTAAATGCTTGTAACTTTTTAGAAAATCAGTTTTTCGACTTGGGATACAAAATCAGTGAACAAAATTCTTTTTTCTAAATAGTTTTCTTCTTTATTTTATCAAAGAGCTTCCATTTGATTTTTTGGAAATTTCGTGTGAAAAAAGCTCGTCCACACTTGCCTGGGGTGTGTTACACCCCAATGATCAAAATGTGAAATAAATCAATTTTTTTTAAGTGTTTATTTTATTTTTCATGAATTATAAGTAAATCATAATTAACATTTCGATGTGTAAGCTTATTCTGGTATAGGTAGATCGAAGTTCTGGAAAAAAATTAGTACAAACTGTATTGATGTGGTGTTGACAAGTGTTTTTTTCACAAACATCGCAAGTTGATCTCGATTTCCTGTCGCCTGCTCTCGGACAAAGGTGGCAATTTTACGAACGTTTTTTTTATGATTAGCAATAACTGTTTGCGTGGAAGCTTCTCGTGAACTGAATGAAAAACTGCGATTGTCTTCCCATACTGCATCATAGAGAGCATCAAGACTAGCTTTGGATAACCTTTTTTTCTATAGAAGGATGCGAACGATCATCCAACTCTATTTCCATTTGTTCTTCTACAAGTTGGATAAGCTTTTCGTTTCGAAATAACTTTATATTTCTTGAAGGAGGGTTAAAATGGCGAAAAATGGGAACCCGCCAAAAGTGTGAAAACAAAAAGTATTCACGACTTTTAGTATTAGGTAGGAAAGTCTGAACAGATAAAAGTATTCAAGGAAAAAAGTATGCGCGACAAAAGTTCGAAAAATGGAAAACTATTATTTTGACTGGGTTTTGATCTGGCAATAGTTACAAAGAGAAATGAGAATTTGCGAAAACAAATGTGGCGATGGACAATTCTGATTGGTCAAGAAAGAATAAATAGACGAATTAATTATTAGATAGGGCTGGGGTCTCAGAAAAAAGAGAGTATACAGAAATATTTATTCATAAGGAAAAGGATAGGAGGTCTAAATTTAATTTTCAGTCTCGCAGCTGCGATGAGCGAGGCAAGGTTAAGAGTGAGAGTAAATAGACGAATTTATTGTTAGATAGGGCTGGGGTCTCAGAAAAAAAAAAGAGTATACAGAAATATTTATGCATAAGGATAGGAGGTCTAAATTTAATTTTCAGTCTCGCAGCTGCGATGAGCGAGGCAAGGTTAAGATTGCGCTCGATTATTTTTTGTATCCGTAACAAAAGTGTGAAAACAAAAAGTATTCTCGACTTTTAGTATTAGGTAGGAAAGTATGAACAGATAAAAGTATTCAAGGAAAAAAGTATGCGCGACAAAAGTTCGAAAAATGGAAAATTATTATTTTGACTGGGTTTTGTAAGAGTGATAAATAGACGAATTTATTGTTAGATAGGGCTGGGGTCTCAGAAAAAAAGAGAGTATACAGAAATATTTATTCATAAGAATAGGAGGTCTCGCAGCTGCGATGAGCGAGTGCGGAGTGTTGGAGTGCGCGAGATTATTAGTCCTTTGAAATGTTGCAAAATTTTGACCGAACCTTGCATTTTAGGTAGGACAAGATTTTTTTTGTTTTGATGTGTAGAGTAGGTTAATGGGAGTATACAATCTAGTTTTCGGGGTTGAAAACCCCGTTTAAACTGTTTTTTAATAATATCTTGCTAACCGTTAGTCCCACAAAAAATGTTTAAGATGGTTTTTGTAGATAATTTAGTTCTCTACAATTTTGATTAAGGTACTTTTTTCTGTAAAATTGGAAATAAGAAAGTTATACTTGAAAATAGATGTACATTTTCAAGAAAAAATACTTTGAAGGGCAACAACTTTTTTTCTTCAACTTTTATTGAAAAAATTCCTATGACAATTTTTAAAGATCATTTAATTTCCAACAATTTGATGTGCTCATTTTGCAGATTTCGTTTACATAAAGGTGCTGCAATGGTTCTACAAAAAAAGGTAACAATTTATTTTGGTAGGTACTTTTATAACATATATTTTATTTTTTTTACTTCAATACGAATGATTTCGAAGGAATATGTAAGCTGGGTCAAAGCAGGAAGAAAATCGTATATTTTAGGGGATTTCAGGCCCTGGGAAACCAGGGCAATTTTCTAAAAAATATTTTACTTTTGAAAAAAAAAAATTGTTTAAAACCAACGATTATTTTATTTTTAACGATTATTCTAATTTTAATTAAACCTGTTTTATAAAATAGTGAATGAAAAAATAATTTTCAAAATCAAGACTTTTAAGAAAAATTACGAAAAAAATATTTCGAACTAATTTTGTTCAAAATGTTATGTAATTAAGTGATAATTTAGTTTTCAAAGTTCAATGCTGTTATATGTTTTCAAACAAAAACAAAAAACCGAATGCAAAAGAGTTTTGTCATTTTCGAGAAATTAAAAGAAAATATCTATTAAGAAACTACTAAGAAACCCCATTATTTTTTGTTTTTTTGTGACTGGATATTCAAATGGAAGAAATAATTTTCTTGAAACTTAAGGATCAGAAAACATGGTTTAAAATTCTTTTTATTATTATCAACTGCTTGCTTACATATTTTGTGTTGTTTTCATTTAAAAAACTGAGATTTAATTGCTCCAAAGTATTTATCTCAACTCATTTTTAGTGGGGGAAAAATGGTTAAAGTTGATGGATTTAAATACTGTGTTTCATTCGTACAGAATATCCTTTATAAGATATTTTCGTGAAATTTAAACTCAGATAAAGATTGAATTTAATGTGTGCACAAGACATTTTTTATTTATGATGGTTTTGATTAATTCAAGGTTAATCGTTTAAACAAAATTAGTTCGAAATATTTTTTTCGTTATTTTTCTTCAAAGACTTGATTTTGAAAATTATTTTTTCATTCACTATTTTATAAAACAGGTTTAATTAAAATTAGAATAATCGTTAAAAATAAAATAATCGTTGGTTTTAAACAATTTTTTTTTTCAAAAGTAAAATATTTCTTAGAAAATTGCCCTGGTTTCCCAGGACCTGAAATCCCCTAAAATATACGATTTTCTTCCTGCTTTGACCCAGCTTACATATTCCTTCGAAATCATTCGTATTGAAGTAAAAAAAATAAAATATATGTTATAAAAGTACCTACCAAAATAAATTGTTACCTTTTTTTGTAGAACCATTGCAGCACCTTTATGTAAACGAAATCTGCAAAATGAGCACATCAAATTGTTGGAAATTAAATGATCTTTAAAAATTGTCATAGGAATTTTTTCAATAAAAGTTGTAGAAAAAAAGTTGTGGCCCTTCAAAGTATTTTTTCTTGAAAATGTACATCTATTTTCAAGTATAACTTTCTTATTTCCAATTTTACAGAAAAAAGTACCTTAATCAAAATTGTAGAGAACTAAATTATCTACAAAAACCATCTTAAACATTTTTTGTGGGACTAACGGTTAGCAAGATATTATTAAAAAACAGTTTAAACGGGGTTTTCAACCCCGAAAACTAGATTGTATACTCCCATTAACCTACTCTACACATCAAAACAAAAAAAATCTTGTCCTACCTAAAATGCAAGGTTCGGTCAAAATTTTGCAACATTTCAAAGGACTAATAATCTCGCGCACTCCAAAACTCCGCACTCGCTCATCGCAGCTGCGAGACCTCCTATTCTTATGAATAAATATTTCTGTATACTCTCTTTTTTTCTGAGACCCCAGCCCTATCTAACAATAAATTCGTCTATTTATTCTCACTCTTACAAAACCCAGTCAAAATAATAATTTTCCATTTTTCGAACTTTTGTCGCGCATACTTTTTTCCTTGAATACTTTTATCTGTTCATACTTTCCTACCTAATACTAAAAGTCGAGAATACTTTTTGTTTTCACACTTTTGTTACGGATACAAAAAATAATCGAGCGCAATCTTAACCTTGCCTCGCTCATCGCAGCTGCGAGACTGAAAATTAAATTTAGACCTCCTATCCTTATGCATAAATATTTCTGTATACTCTTTTTTTTTTCTGAGACCCCAGCCCTATCTAACAATAAATTCGTCTATTTACTCTCACTCTTAACCTTGCCTCGCTCATCGCAGCTGCGAGACTGAAAATTAAATTTAGACCTCCTATCCTTTTCCTTATGAATAAATATTTCTGTATACTCTCTTTTTTCTGAGACCCCAGCCCTATCTAATAATTAATTCGTCTATTTATTCTTTCTTGACCAATCAGAATTGTCCATCGCCACATTTGTTTTCGCAAATTCTCATTTCTCTTTGTAACTATTGCCAGATCAAAACCCAGTCAAAATAATAGTTTTCCATTTTTCGAACTTTTGTCGCGCATACTTTTTTCCTTGAATACTTTTATCTGTTCAGACTTTCCTACCTAATACTAAAAGTCGTGAATACTTTTTGTTTTCACACTTTTGGCGGGTTCCCATTTTTCGCCATTTTAACCCTCCTTCAAGAAATATAAAGTTATTTCGAAACGAAAAGCTTATCCAACTTGTAGAAGAACAAATGGAAATAGAGTTGGATGATCGTTCGCATCCTTCTATAGAAAAAAAGGTTATCCAAAGCTAGTCTTGATGCTCTCTATGATGCAGTATGGGAAGACAATCGCAGTTTTTCATTCAGTTCACGAGAAGCTTCCACGCAAACAGTTATTGCTAATCATAAAAAAAACGTTCGTAAAATTGCCACCTTTGTCCGAGAGCAGGCGACAGGAAATCGAGATCAACTTGCGATGTTTGTGAAAAAAACACTTGTCAACACCACATCAATACAGTTTGTACTAATTTTTTTCCAGAACTTCGATCTACCTATACCAGAATAAGCTTACACATCGAAATGTTAATTATGATTTACTTATAATTCATGAAAAATAAAATAAACACTTAAAAAAAATTGATTTATTTCACATTTTGATCATTGGGGTGTAACACACCCCAGGCAAGTGTGGACGAGCTTTTTTCACACGAAATTTCCAAAAAATCAAATGGAAGCTCTTTGATAAAATAAAGAAGAAAACTATTTAGAAAAAAGAATTTTGTTCACTGATTTTGTATCCCAAGTCGAAAAACTGATTTTCTAAAAAGTTACAAGCATTTAAAAGCCGTCTGGGGTGTATCACACCCCAGGATGTAAACTAGGGTTAAATTATCTACAATTCAAAAAAAAATTTAGCTTTCTACGACCCACGGGAGCCGAGCTATTATAATTTTAAGAAAGCATTAATCCGTACGAAAATTCAAAAAAATTTCCCTTGTTTATGATTCGAATACTAGTTCTCAGTGAGAGGGGTTGTTTTCATTGTTTCTTGTTATAAGAGAATTTGTCTTATGTTTTTTCGTTGGTCATTTGGACCTTTTTTAAAAAATTAATTACTCGGCTCGTGTGGGTCATAGAGAGCTAATTTTTTTTTTAAATTGTAGATAATTTAAAGGACTACAATAATATTTTATTTTCTTAGCCAATACTTGCACCGTTTGCAAAATAATAAGGCAAGAGTTTGCTAAACAAAAAAACGACTTTGCCTTAATATTACTTATTTTTTATTTGTTTCAACAAAAAGATTGTGCACTAAATTGATAGAAAATGTTGTAACGAACAATTCATTGCTTTATTTTTTGCCGTAGGACATTCTGAAGTCGAGTTATTCCCAAAAAACGATATTTTTGGGTATTTTCGCACCGGTTTTGCATGCGTTCATTTATCAATAGCTCGGCCATCTTTGGTGATAAAGAGCTGATTTTTTCTGTAAAATGCAGGACATGAACAGGGCTACAAAATAGGTTGGAAAAATGTCAATCATGATATAAGCTTTTTTCGAAATAATGACGAAAATGTGTTTTTTAACAACAAGAATTTGACTTTAAATGGTTGCCATTTTATATTTACTCACTCAAATACAATGAAATTACATACAACAATAGAAAATATTATAAGAAAGAGAATGTATGTTTATTTTTTGGTCTACAATAATCTGGAGCAAAGATATTAGCTTAGAAGTAAAATATCCCAAAAAATGCATTTTTGTGAATAACTCCGCTAAAAAGAATGATCAGGTGGTGAGAAATTGGGTTTAAGCCTTTTAAATATACCCCTATCGATCCATGAAATAAAAACAGACAGTGCCTCTCATCGCAAGGTCAAATGACGCTTTGACTGGAGTAAAGGTGCCGCAAACAAGTGGAATGTGGAGGAGGACCTCAACCAACTTGCAATGCAAAACTGGAAGCAGTTAGCTAAAGATAGCGCTGGCTGAGGCTTTAAGGTGGTGGTGGTAAGAATTTTGTAAAAAAAAAACCTATTGGGTTTCAATTGCAATGGAAGAAATTCAATCGTAATAAACATACCAAAAAAATCTGTATACTAAGTTCTAGAAGAAAATCAATTTGCCCTTTTTTAAAAATAAATTTCATGAAACGAGAAAGCTTAAAAAAAAACTAATAAAAAAATACATGTTTCCTCTATAGAGCGGGCGGCCACTGCAGAAACGCTCAACTCATCGAGCTAAAGAAAATTTCAAATGGGAAGTGAAAGAGGGCTATTAGTAGTTACGAAAACCACAGGTCTTCCCGTTAGCATCCTGGCACGATTGGCGTGGTAAAGTGCATCGTGCATCTCATAGAGTTAAAAGACAATATTGATGTCAAATTAAAGGTGCTATTGTCAGCTATCAAAATTCAGAGGTCTTCCGGTCGAAAGTCTGGCAGTTTTGTCATGCAGCCCGTTTTAAGGTTAGAAGCGATAAAAGTGAGTTTTTTCATAAAGTCTTGTTTTTTGGTATTTTGGTGGATGAGTTAAGGAGTTTTTTCACTATAAAATAAAAATAAGAGTTATTAGCATTTAAATATAAAACGATGTTTTGGAAAAAGCTTGATAGTTTATTAACAATGACCCAAAGTATATGCAAAACTACATACAATTCACGAAAAAGTCTCAAATAATACGCTGCGCCCCTTACAACTTACCGAATTAAAAGGCGAATTTAATTTCAAATTAAAGCTAATAATGTCTTTTTTTGAAAACCAGAGGTCTTCCAAGCCAAAAATTGGAAGTTAGGTCACGCAGCTTGTTTTAAGGTTAGGAGCGTTTTTCACTTAAAACGTTCAAGCAGGCTGGGGGGTGAAATGACAAGATGTGGCTTGGAAGACCTCTGGTTTTCAAAAAAAGACATTATTAGCTTTAATTTGAAATTAAATTCGCCTTTTAATTCGGTAAGTTGTAAGGGGCGCAGCGTATTATTTGAGACTTTTTCGTGAATTGTTCGTAGTTTTGCATATACTTTGGGTCATTGTTAATAAACTATCAAGCTTTTTCCAAAACTTCGTTTTATATTTAAATGCTAATAACTCTTATTTTTATTTTATAGTGAAAAAACTCCTTAACTCATCCACCAAAATACCAAAAAACAAGACTTTATGAAAAAACTCACTTTTATCGCTTCTAACCTTAAAACGGGCTGCATGACAAAACTGCCAGACTTTCAACCGGAAGACCTCTGAATTTTGATAGCTGACAATAGCACCTTTAATTTGACACCAATATTGTCTTTTAACTCTATGAGATGCACAATGCACTTTACCACGCCAATCGTGCCAGGATGCGAACGGGAAGACCTGTGGTTTTCGTAACTACTAATAGCTCTCTTTCACTTCCCATTTGAAATTTTCTTTAGCTCGATGAGTTGAGCGTTTCTGCAGTGGCCGCCCGGACTACTACCTCTAAAGGTGAAAAGAAATAAATTGCTTTATTTTTTGTAGGAAATTTATCAAGCTTTAATTTTGTAGATGTTACAATAAAAAAAAAAAGAAGAAAAACCACAAAATTTTGTCCTTCACTGCCGATAGACTTATTTTATAAGATATTACAAGTACCTACGAAAACGGTAATACCGTGTTTTTTAGGAAGTTTAATAAACTTTAGTTTTGTAGAAAATAATTTTTTTATAGGTACTCAAAAAAGTTTTCTAGATGTTTGTGAAAAACTGAATGAAAACCCATGTTTCTCTTTTTTATCTGGTAGAGTTATTTTATAAACGGTTAGATTTACAAAAAAAATGTCAATAGCTATTTTTTATATAATTTAATAAGCTCAGTTTTTGTGGCACAAAATTTTTCAATCCGAGAAACATTTTTCAAGATAAACGTGAAAAACTGAAAAAAAAATCTGCATGTTTCTCTTAACTGACGCTAGAGCTAACGTCGGATTCCTGGGGACTTTTTTTCGGGTACTCTCCAATTAGTGATTGAGTGACTAGCTAAGCAATTACAAAATTTCATAGCTTTTGCACATTTTTCTTGAAAAAAAAATTGAAATTTGTTTTTCAATGCAAAATGTGAATAAAATATTTTATCAACAATTTTAAACACCTGTGGTATAAAAAACTTATAGAAACCAACATGGCCAACTTTTTTATCGACTTCCAAAAAGGAGGAGGTATTCAATTCGATTTTGGTAAAAACAGATAATTATTGATGAGGCCTTCAGGAACAAAGCCTCATTATTTTGTCGTCATTTTAGGTCAACCATAAACTTGTTCAGGCTCACTGTGTGGGACGACAGGCACAACCAATGCAACTTCAAATATTTCAGGAGACGGAAGTTCTAATTTATAAATTTGCAGACGACATTTATTTTTTCTCTCAACGATAAATCGCACTGGGTTGACCGAAACATACAAAAATTGAAAATAAAGGTTTCTATCTGATCTTGACCCAAAATTTTATTTTACCATTACTTAACATTCAAAGAGTAATATTATTCAAACAAAACAAAAGAGCTGATATGCGAACTCGATTATATTATGCTCTTCACATAATCAAAAGTTTTTTAAGTCTAGAAGTAAACAAATTGTCCCTTTAATTATACGAGTATACGAGATGGAAAACGAATTTTTAAACTTAATTTTCCTTATCAAACTAGATTCCTTGTTTTATGCTTAAGGACAATCAACTAAAACAAAAAAATACATTTGTTATTTTAAAAGCCTCGCTATAAATCTCATTGTGTTCACCATATTTGCTGTTCAAACATATCAAATGTCTGCTTCGAGATCGTTAATTAGAATAACATTGTCTCCAGGGAATTGTATATCTACTCGTTTAAAGGTGTTTCTCTTATTTGTTTCTAACAATTGCTTGCAGTTATGGTTGACAACAAATCAAATATAATATTTTTATGACAGACTGCCCCGAAGTGTGCAACTGTGCACTGCTGCCAAATAATATACCAACCAACACTACATTCATTTCCCGTATATATGAAAGATATACCTATTTACAACGGCTGCGGCGGCGGCGGTGGATAAGCATGGCCCCCTCGGGGCAGTTTAAAAACAGTTTTTTTGATTTATGGGCAATTTAATAAAGTTTTCTTCATAGTTTTACCCACTCTAGGTGAAGAGTTGAAGTACCTATATACACCATACACTTTTTATATTTCAGAACACGCTAGAGGCTCATTTGTAATGCCCAATGCGTGTTGTAAGTACACTAACTTGTGCCTCTCAGTCTAAGTCAACTAGAGCAGCTATAAGCACTGCAGTTTTTAAAAAGGTATCATCGCTTATGAATTCATGTAGTCATTTTATTAAACTGCACTCTTTTAAGTTGATTATTTTACATTATGCGTGATAGTAATTAAGAAAAGGCAATGAATCTAGGATAATATTAAAAGTTTTTGTTTTTGGACGCATGGTCTGAATAAGAAAAAAAATAAAAATTAATAAAAAATTCGTGAGGCGGTACCCAGAAACAAGTGCAGATATAAATTTATTTAATGTGCCACTATTGTCTATTCAATTATGATTAGAAGTGCGAGTGCGAATAAACTGTTCGCTTTATCTTGCGTGGTGTCTTAAATTTTTTTTTTTGTTTTTGTTTATTACTCTGAACTCACGAGATGGGGTGTAACGTGTGGAAAATGGAAGATTTAATTAGATATTATCTTCCTACACACGTCTTTTCAAAGTGATGTTTTAAAACTATCTCCACGAATTGGCACCTCATAAAATAATTTTTTCTTACAATAAAGGGAACAAAAAATGCAAATTTAATTTTTTTTTTACATCATTCATTTAAAAAGTACTTAGAAACAAAAGAACTACCAGCAAGCTTTGAAGAGTAAAACTGAGTTTTTCATTTTTCTGCCAGTTTTAAAGAACGAGATGACTTTTAATCACAAGAGTCTTTACGCACCAAAACGTTTAATTTCATCATTTAAACCTTTTCTGGTCAACTTAAATGTTTCAGTATTTTCCTATGCAACACAATCAATTCGCCACTGTGGTGTATACGTAACATTATTTTCAAAAAACCTTTAAGCTTCTCTTATGGTAAAGAAATAATGAAACCAGTTGTCTTTTGTGGACTATTTTTTTGACTATTTAGGTACATTATGCTAGAATCATTCGAATATTACACATAAGGTGACAGTCTTTGCAGATTTTTTAGGATTAAGCCTACTTCATTCATAGTTTGACAGAAGATTTTTTAAATTTTCATAGTTTACCAAAACTATAAAATTTTAAGATTCAGGTTAAAAAATTGAATATGATCGATATTTCAAAAATGTCTGTAAAGACATCAAATAGTGTGTTGCCCTCTTTTGTAATTTTAAATCCATTTTTGAGCTCCGTGGGTTGAATAAAATTATAATACACAAGAACTTAATCAGCAAAATTGGACGGTACTTCGATTTAGAATTTATTTTAACTTTATGAGGACTTAGAATGTCTGCAAATTGTGATACAAATACGTCATCGAATTCAAGAAACAACTTGAACAAAAAAGATAAAGTTAAAAAAATACATTAGCTCTACGAGTTTTTTTTTAATTAGTAGTCAGGACATTTGAATTGTTTATATTGTTTAAGGGCAAAAAATATCAGTACTGCAAAATTAAAAAAAAATGATATTCAAAAAAATGGTTCTTGCGATATTTTTTTAGAAAGAAACATGCATTGTAGCAACTAAAGTCCATCTATTGAAATAAAAAAAAAAAAGAGGTTGTCTGTAAAGCCGGTTTACGGACGATGATTTTACGTGATAACGTCGTCAGAAAACAGGTTGTGTGCTTTTGTTTAAAATGAGTCAATTGAAGCGTTTACTTTTTTCAAACAATCATAATTTACAAGAAAAAGCTAAAAAAAATACTTTTTTTATTTTCTCATTATATTAATTTTTTTATTTTAAAAGCTTACAAAAAAAATTATGCAATTTAAAAGCCAAGTATTTCTTCTTAAGAATAAAACCATTTTTTTAATTTTTACAATGCACAAAAAGTATAAAAATAATTTATTGAAAACAATCATTTTCATCAAAAAAAGCAAAAGAAACATGAATTTTTATCTTCTCACGTCATTAATTCCATTTTTTTCCCCTAACAACCTATACAAAATTTTATACCATCTGAAAGCTTATTGTCTTAGCTCAAAACATATATATAGATCAGGTCAAGAGAAGTTAGAATATTTTAAAGTCAACCATGTCGAATTTCCAGACTGAGATTACGGTACTTCACACTGGTGGCGGTACTTAATAAAATTTCTATCTGCTCTTGGTCAAAAGTTATAACCTGTTGAATTATAAAATTTTATTTTAACGTTATCTCAAAATTGTGTTTACGAAAATGATTGAAACTTCGCACGCATATAGTCGTAGTCATGATCTATCATTACTTCATATACTTTATTCCTGTATCTATTACAGAAAAAAGATAAAAATAAAAAAAAGATGAAAATCGGTTAAAACGGTCAAAAAACGTGTTTTTTAAAAAATTGTTTCTTCCGTTATTCAGTCAAAACTCACTAAACTCCAAGTTTTTGCACAAATATGCATAAGGCCAAAACCTACATTTCCTATAAGTGTGAGATTTTTTGAACGCTCCAAAAAAAGCTAAAAATCAAAAATTACCCAAAAATACCCCTAAAAAACAAGGTGTTTTCAAAAATTCATATTTCGAAACGCAGAGTGTTGGAAAAAAATCCGTATCAGACTCCTAATTTTTTTTCTCTCATCTTTCACCTGGCATCTTTAGAATTGTCAAAAAAAATTTCCTTTACCCAAAATCATCATTTTGTCATAGCCCCAACACGTGTACAACGTTCAAACAAAACGTTATAGCTTAGTTTTAAAATTTTTTAGAATTTTTTCTTAAATGCAGTTATTCTTAAATTAATCTCATATATCTATATAGCAAAAAAAATCAATTCTCTACGACTTTGCGTTTAGATTTTAGCCTAAATTTCATCTTTCCGTTTTACCCCTGTTTACCCTATTAAATGACGGAATTTTTAAAAATCCTTCATTTGAATTAAGTTTTAGGGTATTATCTTTCAAATAAGCTATAGAAGATTTTTGTATCTCTAATAGTTTATTTTTAATTTTTAATTGAAATTTTTTGTCGCACAGCGAAAGTGCGAGAGTGTAACGTTAGAAAATGGCGTCACTTTTTTGTGGTGGCTGCCATGGTTCATCGATTTATAAGACGTTATCACGTCAAAAAATTGGACTGTTATAAACGGCACCTACCCCAAAACCGTTTTCAACGTAATTTTTTGTTTTAGAACATTTTAGTAGCCTTAATGTCAAAGAAAGAAAAATTTTCAAAACACAAAATTTATGGAAAATTTTTGTTTGAAAAATCAATTATTTGAAAAAGAATTAATATTTTTTTTGTATCGTTTAATATTGTCTTTTTATTCTCGTATCAACTTTTTCTTTAAAGAGCTATATTTCTTGTTTAATGGCATATTTCATTTGGAGGTCAAAACCACTTTGAGAGATGTTTTTTTATAAATTTAAAAAATAATAAATTTAAAAAATAAAATAAATTTAAAAATTCTATATTTGATACAAATTTCTTTTTAGCAATTTTTTTTAAGATTTAGGCCCAATTTATTGACTCTCCATTAAACTTAAATCGCCATTAAAAAAGGAAATTTTAAAATTAAAAACCAAATTCGTTTAATTCAGTCTCTTTTAAGGATTTTTTTGAAGTTTGGCATCATTAACTAATTGAGCATTAAATTTAAAAGTCGTTTTAGTTAAAACACCAAATTTGACCTTTTAAGAGGGATTTTTAGAGCAAATGGAGGTTTGAAACAGGATTTCTATTTATTCAATCTCCATTTGTGTCAAATGTCATTTCTTTATTGTTTAATTATTATTTTATTTGAAAAATGTCAAATGAGCTATAGAATTATTAAAACAACAACACAATTATGAATAAAAGTCCAGGCGAGAATTTTTTTGTAGGTACGTACACATATACATTTATTCCATAAATAAGTTATGCATTATGCATATATATAAAATGACTTAAGCTCACCAGAAATTTTATCATTGTTATTTAGAGAGGAGAGACAACACTTCATTTTAGATTTTTAAAAGACACAAAATCCAATGAAATTAATGCATTCTTATTTACTACCCCGAGCTCAGAACAACACATATAGTACTAGATTTCCTAGATTTATCTTCTCCACTTAAAAAAACCACTGCTAGTAAAAACAATCAGGATTGAGATGCTGCATTTTATAATCATCTCAGAACATTTTAGACCACTTCTGTATATCGTGACTCTCGTCTTGGGATTTCGTCTTGCGTTTTCGGCTACAAAATAATTACGCCCCGTAGTTTTTATGTTTTTTCATATTGTTTATAATTAAAATCTTCAAATTCAATTTGTCAAAATCGTAGTTTTTGACAATTTTAATAAAAAATAAATAATAATTCCCAAGGATATTTTTAACAGAGTTTTAAATTTAAAGTTTCCATTAGAGGTAAAGGCTTTAACTAAGGAAGAGTGAATTAAATGAATTTTTAATGATGTATACTTAAAGGCGTCAAAAGTTTAAAAACGCCGTTAACTAAAACGATAAATTTCAATATTTAATGGAAGCTCAATAAATTGGCCCTTAGTATTTTAAGCAACTTTTAGCATAAAAGTTAGTTCGTACCCAGTAGCCAGTATTGCATTTTATTACTTGTTGTATAGTTATGTACTAATTATACATACATAATACCTTACCTATGCAATATAAATTAAAAAAATCTGTATCTATCTTGAACTACAATCAAAACTGCTCAAGTGATTTTCCAAAATTTACTGTACCAAAATTGAAAAAAAAAACTTTTTTTCTAAATAACTGCTAACGATAGTGATAAAAACAATTATGTAACATCTTAAGTAAAAAAATGTCATTTTGTAACGGTAATTAATGGTCATAGAACCGTTTTCACTATTTTTTGGAATTCACTATAATTCAATATAAATAAAGATCACAAATTGACGTTTTTGAAAAAATAAATTACATGTGAAAGACCTTGTGTAATTTTTTTATACAAATCATAAAATTTCTATTATCTCTAAAAAACTTTCCTTTCTTCTTCGGAAAACATAGAAAACAGAAAAAAAAATGTATTTATATCAAATAGAAAGTTAAGTTAAAACCAAAATCAATATTTTTTTTTTTTAAGATTTCTATTAATTCAGATATAAAAAGTTGATATATTCAACAAAATAATTGAAAAACAAAAAATTGAATAAATAAAATCTATTAATTGAATAACCATATGATTTTTATCTATAAATCGTATATCTATTCCAAAACGACCCAAATACATTCCATTACAAAACAACACCAACTCCAACCAATCCGCATCAGCCATCGCCAGTCGGAGACTCTCTAAGTCAAGTCCTCCATTGCAAATCAATGTCTGTTTAGCATTTTGTATATTTTTTTTTTTTTGTATTTGTTTGTATTTTATACAAATCCACATGAACACGAAGTAGCTACAAACTACATGAATTTTCCATGTTCACTTTTTGCGCTTGGATCAATACGAGTGTTGTTCCCCCATATACAAAAAAAAATGCCCCCAAAAACCGCACCACACTAAATCTCTAACCAATCCGCAGATAGCAGCAGCTCATAATAATTTCTACGTTTGTTTCGCGTTTATCTTGGCGGATCAGTGAATTTGTATTCAACAGTAGTGTTTTTTTGGTTGTTGTTTTTTCTTCTTCCACTCTTGCACCTCTTCTGTCCGAGTGAATCGGATTGAATATGCAAAAATGTTGTCCATACCTGGTTATAGAGTGTTGTAGGAGATCCAGATTTGTTGTGTACAACCGATCTCACAGCAATGTTGTATCTGTATCTTCAAGTCTGTGAGTCAACAACATGCAATTGCTAGTATTGTATCTGATGAATGTGTAATGACTCGTGACAAGGCGGGGTTTCAACTGCATCTATATACAACTTGGAATCGAACCTAGAACTCTGAGTGGGGATATGTTAATTAGAAAACTCGGATCTTGGGATGCTGCCACAATGGGACCAAACGACCAAAACCATCAAAAAATTGGTTTTAACAAATGTGATCATTTCAAAAATGTAATGATTGTTTAACATAATAGTAATGTGCGCAATTATGATAGCATACATTTTTTTTAATATATTTTGGATAAAAGTACTTAAAATGAGTCTCCAACCTTACATTTCAATTTTTATTGTTTTTCGTCCTATTTTATAAAACAGTTTAAACTTAGTTTTCTCAGAAGTTTGTGAAGAAACCTTATAAGTGTTGTATATCAATAAAAAGGTTAGAATCTCTACTTCATAAATCCGTCATTTGTTTTTGAATGTACGTTAAATTGATTGTTTTAAAAAAATAACAATTAATGGGAAGTAATTCGGCCAACTTTACTTTTCAATTGTAGATTTCTTCTTTGCCGACGACTGCCGATGTCGAGTTATGAATGAATTTAGAATCTCATATTACTCAAAATTAAGGAATAAAAATAAAATTTTGCGCATATTTGCGCCATTTTTATTTACGGTCAAAAATGTATAAAATAAAAATTTTCCAAAAATGTTTGCTACTTTAATAAAGTATTTTGCTTCCCCTGTTCATAATTTATTTTTGTTTTTTTTTACAAATCTGTCCCTTAAACAATATTTAACAATTAGGAACAATTGACAAATAAAAAAAAAATTATTTCGCTACAAATTAGTTTAAACCTATGTTTTTTATTGTTTTTTTTTTTTACTCTGAAAAACCTTGTTTTGTTGAATTCAAATTATAGTATCTTTCATCCTAACTTAAATTTCCGAATTTTTTATAATTTTTTTTTTAAACTGTGATAACTAAGCAAGTTATAAAAATGATAAAGCAGTTTCAAAATGTACAATTTATTTTTTAGGGTGTTGCTCTAAAGTAAAAGTAAGAAATTGAGTTTCATTAAAACTGCTAACTAATTTGTAGCGATACGGCGAACAAAATAAATAATGTTTTGATTAAATAATTGATTCTTATTTACCAATGTTTTAGTGAACGTTTGTAAAAACAAAAATCAATTATGAACAGGGGAAGTAAAATACTGTTTCAAAGTAGGAATTTTTCGAAATTTCACAAGAAGTGCATTAAATCGAAAATGGTAAGAATTTGATATATGTATTTTAAATTATTACTTTTGACATTCTGAACGGATTTCAAGTTCCATTTTCTGCCGCAAATCAAAATCTCCAGATTTGATTTTATTTATTTCATCCCATTTTTTAAAACTTTTATTTTTTACGCTATTTTAATTCTTATTATCTCAAGCTTTTGTTTTATTTAAAAAGTCTTCTCTATAAAATATAAATTATTTTCATATTCTATTTCGTTTTAATGCTCTTTTTTCCTCTTCAACCCTTTTTTGAGAAACAAAAAAGTTATGGAATTTTGAGATGATTTACATTGTTTGGTCCCATAGTGTGCTGGGGCGTTGTATGACAAGACTTGAGATCAATTTAATTCAGATCGGATGATAACTTGGAATTTAAATGAGAAGGAGGGAACCTAGAAATTGTGGGGCTAACTGGATTGATTTGCATACTGACAACAAATCAACCAATCAATTAGGTGACACTTTATGAATCTTAGAAATGCAATTCCCACAATAAAATGAGGGGTACAACTATAAATAAAAATATTCGACACATCAAATTCTCAGAAAACCATCAATCATATTCAATGACCATAATCGTAACATTCGAAGAAATATTATTTTTTAGCAGCCGATTATATTAGATCGTAGAAATATTATTCATCTATGGAGGCGATACATTTATTTGTCACTTAAGTGTGCGATATACAATCCGAGATCAGCAAACTATGCGTCGCGTCTGTCCGTCCGTAGGTATAGATATACAACATTGATTCATCGATATATCGGTTACAGTATTGGAATTTCCAATATGTCCAGTGGCTTCCGTTCGTTTTGTTGGCTGTCAGAGTGGTGAAGCCTGAAGCCTTGCTGTTGGCTTAATAGCCCAGTAGCATTTAAACTATAGTTGTATTATAATGTTTATATACAATTTACAAAGATTTATTGCATATCCATTTTGAATTGACAATATCGTATGCAGCTGGCTTTTGTATGGCTTTGGGATATCACCCATCGCTAAAGCAGCCATTATAATGGCCTTTTCGGTTTGCATATTTGGTAAGATATTTTTACATTCGGATTTTAATTTGTTTGGTTCGAATATTATAAAGTTTAATGTGTATAGTGTGTAATTTAATGAGGATTGAATTTTTTAGTTACATTATGCCATCTTGTGTGTGTAGGTTGTCAATTAAAATTTTTTAAATATTCCATTGTACATTTTGATGTTAATTAAAATATCTTTAATTGTAGCGAAAGGTTGTATTTCAAATCATCAGAGTGATAAATATGTTATAAACCATTTGATTTGTTAATATTTAAAAATGTTATTATTTTGTTTATGAAATATTGATATTATTTGTAAATAAATTTCTGCGGATAAAAATCTTGAAATTTCAATTAATCCAGTTAAATAAGGGTTTAACCTCGGAATGAATGTTAGTAGAAATTTTTTTTGCTCAATATCTTCCTTTTGCCATTCTATAACATATCTCAAAAGTCTAGAAAAATCTCATGTCCGCTTGTCGCGATTTCAAGGTCATATCGCGAAATGGAGATTTTCAAAATTAGCAAAAATAGGCTATGGTAGTATATACACATAGATACATGATTTCAAGGTATTTTTTAATGCTGATTCCAAAAAATCTAAAATCAAGACAATCTGACGTCTCTGGAAAAAGTTATACCTGTTTTTCATCTGTCAACTCATATTATTATAACAGTTGCAAACTTACTGCCGAAAAACCCTTAAAAATTATGGTAGATGAACCAAATTTTGCATGAAGATTTTAGAATCCATCATTATTAAAAATCAAAACAATTCATTACAAAAAATATATATACCTACGAAATAATGGTATTTTTTGATATAGGGGCAAATTTTAGGATATGCACTAAAAAAGATTCTTGTTCATCTTAGGAATAAGTGCAAATAGGCTAATTTTTTTCATTTTAATCTTTGTTTGGATATTCTCTAACTACCCTCAAAAATCTAAAAAAATCTCATGTCCACAAGTCCTAATTTTCTTGGTTTGAAAATAACGTGCAGATTTTAAAAAATTAATAAGAAAAGTTTAAATTTTTATATGTATACCAACATAAGCGACATGATTTAAAGGTATTTTTTAACACTAATGCCAACAAAACTCACAAACAAGTCAACCTGACCATCCCTGAAAACTAATGCACCTTATTCATGTTGATCTGACACAAATATCTGAATTGTAGTTTTCCAATTTTTTAAAATCTGCACCTTATTTTCAAACCAAGAAAATTAGGACTTGCGGACATGAGATTTTTTTAGATTTTTGAGGGTAGTTAGAGAATATCCAAACAAAGATTAAAATGAAAAAAATTAGCCTATTTGCACTTATTCCTAAGATGAACAAGAATCTTTTTTAGTGCATATCCTAAAATTTGCCCCTATATCAAAAAATACCATTATTTCGTAGGTATATATATTTTTTGTAATGAATTGTTTTGATTTTTAATAATGATGGATTCTAAAATCTTCATGCAAAATTTGGTTCATCTACCATAATTTTTAAGGGTTTTTCGGCAGTAAGTTTGCAACTGTTATAATAATATGAGTTGACAGATGAAAAACAGGTATAACTTTTTCCAGAGACGTCAGATTGTCTTGATTTTAGATTTTTTGGAATCAGCATTAAAAAATACCTTGAAATCATGTATCTATGTGTATATACTACCATAGCCTATTTTTGCTAATTTTGAAAATCTCCATTTCGCGATATGACCTTGAAATCGCGACAAGCGGACATGAGATTTTTCTAGACTTTTGAGATATGTTATAGAATGGCAAAAGGAAGATATTGAGCAAAAAAAATTTCTACTAACATTCATTCCGAGATTTACCCCTTTTTTCTCCTTATTTTACTGTATTAAATCAAATATTCTCAATTTTTAGTCTAGTTGCTACTCAAAAACTTTTTTCGCCTAAAAGTGTCATGACTGCTTTATCTTGGGGCCTGTTTCAATAATCATACATCACATACAACAATGGATTGAAACAATAATTTTGATGTTTTTTTTTTGGTCGCATATTAATTAATAAGTTTGACTGAAATATAAATCACTCTTATCAAGCATCACGTATGCAACAGTAAATTTGAATTTTGAATGAATAATTGATTTATTTTAGATTAAAAAAAAAAACAGTTATTTCAATCATAAAGTTTGTTTTTGTAAATCCATATAATTTTTTTGGTTAATACAATTGGCAGTCGCCCAGGGGCGCAAGAATTTAGGGGCGCCAAGTTGGAATTCGATCTGTGTATTTACGATACTCTATTATTCTATATGAAGAACGAAGGCATTATAATTGTTGGTCTATTTATTTTGGCTTTCACAAAGGCGTCATTATTTAAAAGAGGCGCCCAATTTTTACTTTTTTACTTGCGATATAGGTACTATATATCAAGTTATCCATTCGTACAAAAAAAAAAGTTGAGATAGCATTTTTCCATGACATTACGATGATAGAGAATGCCAAAAAAAAAAGTGGGTCCCGGAAGTCCATCTGTCTGTCAGTCTGTCTGTCTGTAAACGAAGCTACAGCCTAAACGGATGGACCGATTGATGTCAAACTTGGTATGTAGCATTATTTGGCGACTCTCTAGAGGGGTTTTTGGAATTAATTTTGTTGGACCAAAAATAAAGGTACTTGTCATATACCGATTTTAGTAAAATTGAAATTGCTCAAAAACGGCTCCAATGATTTTGTTTAAAAAATTCAAATGATTAACGGTACCTGGTAATTTTCTAAAACGGGACATTGAATTTTTTTGAAATTTTGTTTTTAGATGTTAATTAGTGATTTCTACAAAATGGCATACCAATTTTATTTAAAAACTTTTTTTCCAAAAAACTATTTATAAAAAATTATTTTTTTTTTTCTAAAAATGCACCTTAATATATCAATCAAAACTGCTTTGGAGGGCAATTTGATTTCAGATTTTATTTTATTTTTTTAAAAAACGAATTTTATTTTTTTTTTAAATTTTTTTTTTTTTTTGTACCTTTACCTACATTTTCCAAATTTCTATATAAAAAGTCTTAAAAGCAACTTCAACCGCTTAGAGGCACTGTTAGAATTAAGTAAGAGACTTGAAACTTGGGAAATTTTTTAAAAATTTATTTCGAACAACAAAAGCCCTTGGGAGCAAAGAAAGTCCAATTTTTTTAAAATAACGACCACCCTAATATACATATATGAATTGATATTTTTTGTTTTTATGTGAAACAAAAGCCAAAAACGTTAGTAAAAATTAATTAATTCAGGTAATTTCAATAGACAATACATAAAAAAAGAAGTCCTTCATTGAACCGAATTTTTGAAACCTCTATCTAAAATTACTCATATTAGTTTTTTTTTAATCAATTTAAAAATCCAATTAATGGTGAATAGTATAAAAGAATTTATTTTTAAGCTCATAGTTTAAACAAAAAATTTCAATTCTATAAAAATTGAGTATCATTAGTTTCTTATTTGGCTATTAATATTGAATGATATTCTTAATTGCACTGGTCTACAAAAATTAATTTCTGTTTGTCATTCGCATGATTTTTGAAAATTCTTTACCCCTCTTCTGTCACCTTATCAAAAGCGATTTTCTTTAAACGATTAGTATTTTTGAATGACAAAAAAACAAAAACAATTTTATTCCATTAAAATACCTAAAAGTAATTCGATAAGGGCCAATTCAACAGTCAGATAAACCTCAGATAGAGCTTGTTTCTAGGAACATCTTTTTTTTTATATTGACTTTATTCGTTTGATAGTCTAAGTGATAATTGAAAAATCAGGGGTAAAAATCATAATCGCAAAATTTTAAACGATTTAGTAAACTGCTAAACTCATTTAGTAAGTTACTAAGTTAAAAATCCGTATGCTTTTTGGCTAAGTAACTTACTAAAATGGTCTTAGCAATTTACTTAATCGTTTAAAATTTTGCGCCATAATTTTTTAATTAATAAATTCTGAGTTTTATCAAAATAGTTGCAAAACAGGGGTAAAGATTTAGTTTTGAAAATATACAATCTTTCATATTTTCCAAAAAAAACAAAAAAAAATACGAATGCAGACAAAAATCAACTTTTGGCTATTAATATTGAATGTTGAAGTCAATTTAAAAAATAAAAATAATTTTTAGCAAAAATCATCAAAATCAAAGCTGTTTTGGAGTACTTCGAAAGAAAAACTTTTTGACTGAATTCCTACAAAAATTATTTAAGAAGTAATAAAAAAAAAACGATAGAAAATAACACTGGTCTGCAAGGAAATCCTCCTTTAAATAAAACTATACTTTTCTAAAGGATTTTTGTATGCTGATTCTGAATCCGAAGTCAGAATTTTTTTGCTGTTTTGGAAGAAATATTTTGGCATAATGTAATATTTTTCAATTAAAATTGTTACGGTTTATAAAAGAACTTATTTTTTTCTTTCAAATTCAGTTTCAATCTTCTCAATATCTCTTTTCTTCTCCGAGATATCTTAATTTAAGTAAGTTTAGTAGGTTTGGCATATCTTATCATAAAAAAAAACTGATCTCTAAAAATTAATATATCTTTCTCCCTAGAACAAAAATATACTTTTCTAATGGACCTTAGTGTGTTGATTTTGAATCCGAACTCAAAAAATTTCGGTCAGCTCTGGTTTGTGAGATATAGTAGTTTTTATTGAGATTTTCTAAATTTTTTTTAAGAATTTTTTTGACTTCAAAAACTATAAGAAAAGTATACTTTTGTTTCTAGGAGAAATGGTTTATTATAAATAAGATATTTCTAAATAGATGAATAGTATATAAAATTACAAAACACGTACAAATTTTGTTTAATGTATTTTATTATGGTTTTCTTTACATATTTGACTTTTTAAATATAACACTGGTTAACAAGGGTTCTGTTGCCGGAACAAAAATATACTTTTCTGAAGGTTTTTGGTGTGCTGAACTCGAATCCGAAGTCAAAAAAATTCTAGCAGCTCCCGTTTTTGAGATATTACCGTTAGAAAATGCAAAAAAACGTTTTTTTGAGTTTTTCGCACCTTATTCTATTGTATAAGGAAAATTGTTTGAGCATATTTAGTAATGGTTTCTATAAGAACTATTTCCCATCTTTCGATACCTGTTTAAATCTTTTCAATATCTTATGTATTGCCCGAGATATCTTAAACTGAAGTCAGTGGGTTTGGCTTCATATATCATAAAGAAGATAATGCCATTATAAAATTTTTTAAAATATCAAACAACTGAGGATATCTCGGGAAGTAAAAAAGATATCGGAGAGATTTAAAAAGGTGGTAAATAGTTCTTATAAAAACCGTTACTAAATATGCTCAAACAATTTTCCTTATATAAAAGAATAAGGTCCGAAGTGCTGCACTTTCTAACGGTAATATCTCAAAAACGGGAGCTGCTAGAATTTTTTTGACTTCGGATTCAAGTTCAGCACACCGAAAACCTTCAGAAAAGTATATTTTTGTAATTAGTGTAATTAGCGTTGATATTTTACATTTTCCTTAATTAAGGTGTTAAAGGATTTCGATATTTCTGCTTTTTTTATAAATCAGTATTTTAATGTAAAAGAACATATTTGGTGTCAATCGGTAGGAAATATTACGAGAAATAAGTCCTCCAAATTTTAGCTCAATGCTACAAATAGTTTTAATTTTGCACGAGTTCAAATAAATCTAAAAGGTTGATTTTTTAGAAACTACCCACATTTTTCAAAAATCATTTAAAAAAAAAATGGTACCTGATAGAATTTTTCTGAAAATAGATTTAGATTCAGGAAAGTCTAATCTTTCATAATATCAAAAAATTATTTGAAGGAGAAACAAAAAGTTAAATTTTGCAGACCAGTGTAATTAAAAAACTCATATTTTTTGAATCTCAATAAAGAATTCGTATATAAAAAATCAATCACTTGGTTTTTTTGATTCTTCATTTTCTTTTGTCTTTTATGGATAAAAGATAAGACCATTTTTACATTCACAATGATTGTCGTGTTATTTTTTTCATTTCAATCTTATTTGATTTTTAAGGGAAAAACATTCCTTTTAGTAGGTACTTAATGGAAGTTTTTTGTTTTTTTTGTTCAAGAACGGATTTCATAGAAATGGATCATACCTATACAAGTAATGAATTGGTATTACCCTCACTTAAAGCTCAAATCTATTCGAGAATCCTATTAATTAATTATAACCAGAAGATTTAATAGTAACTTATAAAAATCACAAAAACGATTAACAGAATCATTAGAACCATCCCTGGGGAGTACCAATGATTGCACTCACCCAAAATTGGAAATAACAATTTAAAAGTGTTCAAATACATAGTTCTTGTTTTTTTGCAAATCTTTATTCATCCAGGTGCTTTAGTTTCACAACACATTTTTGTATGCTTAAATTTGCGAGCACAAAAAAACCAATTGACTTGATAAAACAAATCAAATCTCTAGAATGGCAATGCGCATTAAAATATGCGTGAAATAAAAAAAAAAATATTCAACATTTATCTATCCTTGGACACAATCCATAAAACCTTAAAGGAAGTTAACTAATTAAATCTCCAATTGCTTATACAAATCCCTCGCTATAAAATATTCGTTCAATACAAAATTGCAAAAATGAAAAAAAAAAAACTATCTTAAAGATAGAAATCTTGAAAAAAATGTTCCCACGATATGTCTCCTGCATGTTCGCATATAAATGTCAGTACTATGTAAATTCTAAATAAGGTGATTAGCAATTATATTGCACTAACATTCATGCGTATCTTAAAGATGTTTGTTGTTGTTGTTGTTGTTGCTTGTTTGAATCTATCTAGTTATACAATCCCAACCCATGTTAAACACAATATTTCGCTACACACTGCCATCAGGTGATTTCTCATGATTAAAAGTTAAAAAAAAAAACCCTAGATCTTAATCTCCATTACCAATTGTATCCAATAGATAGAAAACTCTTAAAACTCGATTTATAATTAAACGCAACAAGTAGGGTAGAAGGGGGAGCATTTGCCAGTGGGGTGCCTTTGCCAGTCCAGGTTTTTTTCCAAACCAACAGAATATTAAATACCGAAAAATCATTTTCTGTTGCACATTTATGATTGAAAACTTTCCACAAAGTTTGACAGCTTTTGGCTGGACACGAAATAAATTAGACGCTTGTGTTTTTTTTTTTAGTTTTTTAATGTTGAAAACCAAAATATGAAGGCACATAATCGTCGTAAATTTTTAATATTTGTCTTGTTAAATTACTTTTTTATACAAATATCTTTTGAAAATTATGTGTACCATGCTGTGTAGAAGTGATTTTTTTATTGTTTAACTTATAAAAAAGTTATAAGTGAATTTTTGAAAGATTAGCTTGTGGGGTGCATTTGCCATTTGTTTTTGGGTAGGTTTTGCTCTGGCAAATGTACCCCATGGGGTACATTTGCCAGAAGCAAGCTTCCTCAAAAGAGGATGACAGAATCCTTAAAAATCAATCCCTTCTTCGTACTTTCAGCTAAAAAGAAGTTTTGTTTATGATTATTGGTTTTATTTGTATTAACTTTTATATTTAGGTAACTGGCAACCCCTCCCCACCCCCGTGGCAAAACCTCCCACCTGGGGAGGCTTTGCCACATCACTTTTCGTTTTTTTGAATAAATTATTAAAAATATAAATAATTAATATATCAAGATGAAAAAAATATTTAAGTGAAGATGATAAAGTCAATAATAATATCAGATATAAAAAAATTAAAAGAAACGTAAAAACTTTGCGTTATATCAATTTTCCTAAATCCTGGCAAATCCTCCCCCTTCTACCCTACAAATGGGGTCGCCTATCGAATCGCCACTGCATGTTGTCTCTCAGCATAAAATGTTGCAATTAGCATAAATGAATCCAAATTACATTTAGAGAGAAGAAAAAAAAAAGGATCTGTGTATCTTGTAGATACAAATACAATATTTTCTATAGACAAGTGCCAAAAACGGGGACAAAATGCACATGCACACTGGGCAGGGGCACTGTACACATGCTGTCCCCGTCATCGTCATAATGTCATTCCGGTATGCTGAAGTAAGCCTTAAAAATGGGCAGACTGTGCAGCTTAATGACGTGTAAACAACACTTGAGATGCCCGAATTTGGACGGTTTCACAGTTTAATCCCCAGTTCGATGGTAATTATCAAACAGACAGACTTTGTGTGCTTGTAGTGGATGCGTCTCATGGAGTCCCAGCTCAGACTCTGTGACTGTGTGTGATGAAAGGTGACAACGATTCAATCCAATGAATCATTTTTCATCAACAGACAGATGAAGCTATGGAAACGGAGTTCTTAGATCTTGGATACTTTCTGGTTGTTAAGACTTTAGGTATAAGGAAATTGTTGGTTTGTTATGTTTGGTGACTTTTCAAAATGTGTTTTATTTGACGTGCATGTAATCCGTGGCCGTGATAGCGTTCATAGGCTCATCAAAGACGTCAACCATGACTTGTCGAATACAGATTCAAATTCTATTTTGACATTTTACATAAATACCTACAAATGATAAATGAATATTCTAATTACCGTTTATTTATTGGAACCGCTACCGGTTTTTTCTTCATTGTGAAGGTTTTGTTTGTGGAGCTTAGGGTTTGTTCCCATCCGGATATATTCTTTGAAGATGACGCAGAAGGTATGAGCTATAAAGGGAAAGAGTTATTGTGATTATTATTATTGGTAGAAAAATAGTTAATGATACAAATCATTCAATCAACTCATTTGTATTTTTGAAATTTAAATCCTTAGGAGTGATCAGTAACTTTAAATGGTAGCTGATTTGCTTAATAAATCCATTTTCTGCATGAGAACATCAAATGCAACGAATTTTATTAATTTATTTCATCATTCACCATTCAAATTTAAGGCGGTTTGGTGTTTAGTCTAAAAAAAACACAAATAATTTAATTTCTGTCCGGGTTATTTTAAAAATATAAAATAATTTGTAATAATCAGACTAGTTTGCAAAAAAAATTAAAAAAAAAAAAAAAAAAACAAATAGTAAATATATCAGAAATGTGATTTTTTTTTCATTTCTGTTGAAAACTAAACTATTTTCAATATTTCCATATCGACAGAAAATTAAATTTTTTATAAAGTTTTTAAATTCTAGAATTTGAGAGATTTTCAATTTTTTTTTATTTCTCTTAAAAACAAATATTTTGTGAAATGTTTTGACTCATTAAGCTTCGGCTGTGATCCAGAAAAATCTACAGTTACACAAAAAATTATTTTACCTCTTCAAAACTATTTGTTTAAATTTTGTTAAAAACGATTTCAAGATTCTAGCGAGGTGCTAAGAGTGAGTTTCACAAAAAGGGAACTAAACAAAGAATTCATTTTTTTTTTCAGGAGAGCAATTCTTTGAATTTTTGGAATTGAGATTTAGAGATTAACAAAACTCTTGGATCCAACTTTTCACGTGCGTACTTTAATATGAGTAACTTTTTTTAACAAAATAAAATAATTAAATAAAAATTTAAATGTTTTAATATACTTTGTATTAAAACATTTTAAAACCTAATTTTAAATGAGGAACATTTATACATAATTTGTAGATTATTTGTTATACTTCAATTTTAAAGTTCAAGTGACCTCAACGGGAACGGGTCGTTATTCTGGTATTCCTAAATTCTGTATTTTTGTATTCTGTATTTCAATAAAAAATTCTGTATGAACATAATTTTGTATTCCATTATTCTGCTTTTCTATTATTCTGTATTTCAAAATTCTGTAAATCCAAAATTCTGTTTTCAAAATTCTGGAAATGCATTATTCTGCTTTTTGGAACTCTGTATACTCCACACCTATACCTTTTTGTCTTTCCTGCTAAACAATTTGTATTCAACTAACAAATTAAGTATAACACTGTATAAGAGCCTTTTGGTAAAAGCAAGTTAAGTATTTATGTTCGCAGAGAAAAAATTAGGGAATAAGAGATTATGTTCTATATACATAAATATTTAAGTTTCGTTTCAGGCCTTTCAAAAAAATACAAAAACAAATAAAAAATAACAGAAAACAAAATGGTGAAATATGTATGAAGGTTCTTGGCTAAATATTAGGTACTAGTATTTTTGTATTCAAGGTTTGTCATTCAAATTCAATCCAATAGCTGTAAGTCATATGCAAATTAATTGGGGAGGTACTTTACTTCAACATTTTCTTCAAAGAAAATTTTTGTCATTATCAAAACAATTTTTCTTTTATCATTTACAGAATTTAGGAATTCAGAATTTTGTATTTACAGAATTTTAAAATACATAATTTTGAATTTACAGCATTTTAAAATACAGAATTTTGGAATACAGAATTTTGGAATCCGAATTTTAGCACATACAGAATTTCGACCCCAACCGTTATTATTTATTTTATAAATGGAGTGCCTAAATCTAAAAAAAATGGCAATACTTATTATCGCACCGGACGGAGCAGCTCCGATTTTCATTATCCTTTTTTTTTCAAGTGTCGGTAATTAGAAATACTTTAACCTCTAGGTTCAAAATTGCCACTGTAGCCGTATTGTTGGTAACAAAAATTTGTCTGAGTTGTTTATTGAAAAAAAATATGGGAGTGAGGGGCAATTTTTCATCGTTTAAGCGGTTATAATTTTACTTCAAACATAAAGAAAACTTTTTTGAACAGAATCTGGGGAGCGGGTCATAATTCTGCTTGTCAAAATTCTGTACGACAAAATTCTGTAGGGTCAAAATACTGTAAGACCATAATTCTGTACGTCATTATACTGTAAATACAAAATTCTGTACGTCAAAATACTGTATGAACAAAATTCTGACTTGCACAATTCTGTACGGCAAAATACTGTATTTTCAATACAGTATTTTTAAAGAAATTTCTATTGATAAAAAACACTAAATAGGAGCTTTAAATATAATTATTGACAGTAAAGTTGTAATTTTATACAAACATAATTATTAAAGTAAAAAAGTTAATCAATTCTAGGAACACAAATCAAACTTTTCTTAAACATACAAAATACGTTTTACAAAAAAAAAATGTCAAAATTAATATAAATTTAATTTTTTTTTTAATCCGTTTTAGGTAGGTATGCAGTGTGGTTTAATTCAGATTGTTTTTTTTAAATAAGTGTAGTTTTGTTTTCTCTCTCTTTTTTCCGTAGCTCCTAATAAAGCACCTAGATTAATCAGCATTAGAAGCTTGCCTCTTTTTTAAGTTGATCTCTTAGAAATTCATAGTAAACCCTCTTTTAAATATATCTGTATTTCAAAATTCTGTAAAAATTTTTACAGAATTTTGATGTACAGAATTTTGACATACAGTATTTTGGCATACAGTATTTTGAATACAGAATTTTGCAACATACAGAATTTCGACCCCAACCCCAGAATCTGCAATATTAAGATATTCATTTTGATAATCTTAGAAGCCTATTCCTATCTTTTAAATTAGAATCAAGTAAATTGTATAAATATTAGTTGTTTTGAAAAACTCAGAATTTTGAGAAAATGATCCAAAACATTTTACCTGACAATGAATTTTATTTTCCAAATTTTGTATCCCTATTCTATTGTTAGTTGAATTCCGAAGAAGAAAAGGTATTATGCATTATAACAGTTTATAAAAAAAATGTATCAAAAAACTTTTTTTTTTTGTTTTTATTTTAAATATTTTTTTTTTAAGTTTAAAATTTTAATATTAAGTTAGTTTTTTCTTCATTCAATAGCCTTTATTGTTGAATGTTAAATAGAAAAAAAAAGAATTATTTATAAAAAATACAGGTCAAATTTTGTTTACTAATTTTTTTTTTTCAAATTCTTAGTTTGCGAAATTTTTTTCAAAAACACTTCACTCTTTTTTACTTAATTTTAATTGAATCAACTTTCTCAATTTTCAAAAATGTATATCTTAATATTTTAGGAGTTGCCGTTGTGTTCAAATGTTTTTTTTTTTATGTTTGAAGTCGATTTGGAAGAAAATTGCCCATTGTTCGGAGTGTTGTCAGTCACATATAATTCCTTTCCTTAAAAACAATCTAGATAGTCGTTTGATATCATTTAATTTATGAAATTTAAACAAACTTTTTTAAACAAAATGATTTTAGTTTAAAAATATGTTTAATAAATTGACGTTTGAAAAAAATCATCAAATCCTGAACTATGCCGGGTGCCCATATAATTTTAGATACTCCACTAGATATAAAAACAAAATTTCAAGAAATTCATTCATTCGTTTGAAAAAATTGATTTTTCAAAAAAAAAAAATTAATATTTTTTAAAAAATCCAAAATTCATATTTTTGAAAATGTTTCTTATTTTAAAAGTAATTAACGTTTACCTACTTAATAAAGTATTCTTTAAAATCGGTTAAGTCGTACGGCAAAGTCGAAAATCAAGGAAAGATAATTATGTAACTACCTATAGTATATGTGGTTCTATGACTGTGGTAAGAACTTATTTGCCACAGAAAATGTCAACATCGTTAGAGCTATTTTGATGATATAGCAAGTACCTTTAGTTTTGATACCTATGATTGAAAAATGCGCGAATTAACAATTCGATAATAAAGTCTGAAAATTTTTTTTATTTGTTGTTATTTTATTAAAAAAAAAAACAAATCTTAATAAAATATAACTTTACTCGCAATGGAAAAATTAAAAACAATTTATTATTTTTTGTTTTTTGGTGCACCGCAGGACTAGGCCAGGATTTGTTTGTTCACTAAAAAAATCGATTTATTTTTTTGACCCTTAGGTATGTATATTTTTTTCCTTTAGTGTAATTTTTATTGAATATGAACGTTTTTTAATTTTTTTTACCGACTTCCTAAAAGGAGTTATTCAATTCGTCTGTATTTTTTTTTTTTTTTTTTAATTTTAAATAACCATTAGAATATTAACCTGCGACTTGTAGGTGGGTAGTTATTTATTAATCTTACTTTCTGTGTTCTCATAATATTTTTCACAATGTTTCGCATGCAAATAAACAGATTTTTGTTTAGCTTTTAATCAATAGTTATCAAATCCTGCATCAGCACTTTCCCGATATTTAAAATTAAAAAAAAAAATGTTGCTGATTCGTAATGATTTATTGTAACTATTATTAATTCAAATTTAAAACCTAATAAGAAACACATACAAACTAGGTTCCCACTGAACAAAAAGTCGTATCAGAATTTTTCGCACTGAATTCTGAATCTAAGGGTGACATCTCCAATCTTATCATCTCGTGCAGGTATAAATAAGATAAATCGGATAAGAAATTAATCTTGAATTAAAATAACTTTTTCCACAATTATTGTAAAATAAGATATGTATAATTTTTAAATAATTAAAGCATTAATAAAAAAAAAGTTTTAACTTGAAGTACACCCTCCTTGTTTGAGGAAAGATATTTAAAAACTAAAAAACACTCTTCCATAAAAACTCTTTCAACCCTTTTTTAAGAAATTGTTTGCTTTCCAGTTTCGTTAAAAAAAACTTACCCCTTACAAATTCTAGAGAACAACCCTTTCCAACCCCTTTCTTTTATATTTGCATATTGTGAATGGAATTGATAAGGGGTCCCTGTTTTGTTGTAAAATGATTGTTGCTAGACTACATTTATTATACCAAGTGAGTAAGAAATTTTTTGTACTGCTGATGTTGACATACAGATGTCTCTGGTAATTTTTATGTTATGAAAAAGAAACATTTCAAAAAGTTGAGTTTCTAGAAACATTAATTTCTTTCATTTGATTTTTTTGAAAAACAAAATGTGTGTTTTTATTGTTTTTTGCCTAAAGATAATAAAAATATGCAACTTAAAATTATTTCAAAATAATAAAAAAAAATTGGTTTCTAATAGTTTAACTCTTGATCTCGGTTTATCTTCCACCTATTTATCTTTTTCTCTATTTTATCAAAAGCCTTAAAAAATCTGGTCAAAGAAATGAACATAAATTACTTAAAAAATGTGTATGATATGAATCTTTTAATAAAAATACAAAGTGAAAATTAATTGCCTAATTAACACCTTTGTAGGTATACTTTTTTGCAACTGCTAATTACATTAGTTACATGATAGCATAATGAAAGTTATTTCTATCGATGTGTTTCGCTGAAGCATAAAATGCTCATACACTGAAAAAAAAAACTTTGATATTAAAAAACAGCATCCATTAAAAAAAATATTCTAAACTCTAAACGAGAGTCTGTTATCAAAGTGGGACTCTGAACACAAAAGTGAAATTATGCAAAAAAATATACATTTGCATTAAAATTCAATTTTTTATGTAAAAATACAAGGTCTTAAACACACAAATTCTTTCCTTTGAGTGTACCCTTGTTGGACCAACAAAGTTAGTTGGTTAATTTTCGCAGATGGCAATAACCCGATATTAACGACCAGCAGCGATGGTGTGAAAAGATGCGTGCACGAACCCACGAAGGGAGATTCCGAAGAGCTATTCATTGCTTTAGGCACAATGCGCAAATGCATCGCAGTTGTTTAGAGAAAAAATCGCGATAATAGTCTGCTTCTGTAGTTGAGGTGTTGAGATGCGTATTTCATCAGAAAGTGAAAATAATTAGAGAAGCGCGTGCGTAACTAATGATGATGAACGCAACGTGTTATAATTGGTCAATGATACTGTTCTTCCATGGAAACAAAAAAATACAAAATATTGACAATAATTGGTAACTTGTTGCAATTAAAATAACAAAAAAAAAAACGCGTGAAAGAAAGCAAACGATAGCATTATACTCCTTATTATACAGGGTGTCTCACAGTCACCACCCTAAATGGAAGCCACGGATTTCTGAGGTCATTTTAAGTCGAAAAACTTAAGAGGTAATTTTTTCGTTGTCTTCCCGTTTTCGAGTTATGATGTTTTTTTTCACTTAGCTGACTTTATCTTTGTCAAATTACGTCCGATTCGGAAGACTTTTTTATAACCAATCAAGAATTTATTATAGTTTTATAATGAATATTAATTTTGTTCGTTTATTAGTTTTTGTTCGTGTATCATGAAATGAAATGAAGAGCGTATCTGCTTGCTGTTAGTTAACCACTTCATTCTACCCACTCCGCCATCCTAGGATCTTTATTGATAAAATCAAAAACTTTATCACTTCAAATAGCAGAAATGAGCTGATGAAGTTTGTTTATCGAAAAAGCTCAAATCAAATGGTTTTTTATTTTACAAACGATCCAAAAGAACTAAGAAAATATATCTTGATCTAAGACTTTTAAACTTCTTTCAATGAATTACTCATATTTTGTATATTTTTCATATTTTGTATATTTTCCATGAACAAAGGTGTCAGATAATTAAAAAAAAAAGAGGTTGTCTGTAAAGCCGGTTTACGGACGATGATTTTACGTGATAACGTCGTCAGAAAACAGGTTGTGTGCTTTTGTTTAAAATGAGTCAATTGAAGCGTTTACTTATTTCAAACAATCATAACACACTGGTTAACAAAATTAAACTTTTTTTTTGTTGCCGAAACAAAAATATACTTTTCTAAAGGTTTTCGGTGTGCTGAACTCGAATCTGTAATATGAAACGGTAATATCTCAAAAACGGGAGCTTATTAGTTGTTTCTGACTTCGGATTCGAGTTCAGCACACCAAAAACATTCAGAAAAGTATATTTTTGTTTCGGCAACAAAACCCTTGTAAACCAGTGTAATTTACAAGGAAAAAGCTAAAAAAAAAAATACCTTTTTTATTTTCTCATTTTATTAACTTTTTTCATTTTAAAGGCTTACAAAACAAATTATGCAATTTAAAAGCCAAGTATTTCTTCTTAAGAACTAACATATTTTTAAATTTTTACAATGCGAAAAAAGTATAAAAATAATTTATTGAAAACAATCATTTTCGTCAAAAAAAGCCAAAAAAAATATGAATTTTTATCTTCTCACGTCATTAATTCCATTTTTTTCCCTAACAACCTATACAAAATTTTATACCATCTGAAAGCTTGTTTTAGCTCAAAATATATATATCGATCATGTCTATAAGACATCTACAAAAAGAGCTAAAATTTTTTGAACTCGATCAAATTTCATTAAAAAAAGCAAAAAAAAAACATTTATTTTTATGTTCTCACGCTATTCAATCAATTTTTTTTGTTTGACAACCTATACAAAATATATACCATGTGAAAGCTTATTATTTCACTTTTTCAAATGACGTATCAATCTCATTTCAAAGATGCCTACAAGAGAAGTTAGAATTTTTTAAAGTCAACCATGTCGAATTTCCAGACTGAGATTACGGTACTTCCCACACTGGTGGCTGTTCGGGGGGCAACAGATCTCCACTGGTGTTTTGAGGTTTTTCGCAAGTTTCTTGATTTAACATTGTGTAGCTTATAGTTTGCCTACCGTTATGTATGATATACCAAATGAAAGTTAATTGTATCAGGATGCTCATAAAAGTTTTACAAAATTTCTATCTGCTCTTGGTCAAAAGTTATAACTTGTTGAATTCTAAAATTTTATTTTACCGTTATCTCAAAATTGTGTTTTCGAAAATGATTGAAACTTAGCACACATATAGTCATAGTCATGGTCTATCATTACTCTGTGTACTTTATTCCTGTATCTATTAAAGAAAAAAAGATAAGAATATAAAACTATGAAAATCGGTTAAAAACGGTCAAAAAACGTGTTTTTAAAAAACTTGTTTCTTCCGTTATTCAGTCAAAACGATTCCAAGTTTTTGCACATGTATGCAAAAGACCAAAACCTACATGTCCTATAAGTTTGAGATTTTTTGAACGCTCCAAAAAAAAGCTAAAAATCAAAAAATACCCCTAAAAACAAGGTGTTTTTCAAAAATTCATATTTCGAAACGCATAGTGTTGGAAAAAAAACCGTATCAGACTCATAATTTTTTTCCCTCATCTTTCACCTGGCAACTTTAGAATTGTCAAAAAAAATTTCCTTTACCCAAAATCATCATTTTGTCATAGCCCCAACACGTGTACAACGTTCAAACAAAACGTTATAGCTTAGTTTCAAAATTTTTTAGAATTTTATCTTAAATGCAGTTATTCTTAAATGAGTCTCATCTATCTATAGCAAAAAAAAAATCAATTCTCTAGTACTTCGCGGTTAGATTTTAGCCCAAATTTCATCTTTCCGTTTTACCCCTGTTTACCCTATTAAATGACGGAATTTTTAAAAATCCTTCATTTGAATTAAGCTTAAGGTTATTATCTTTCAAATAAGCTATAGAAGATTTTTGTTTCTCTAATAAATTATTTGTAATTTTGAATTAAAATTTTTTGCCGCACTGCGAAAGTGCCAGAGTGTAACGTTAGAAAATGGCGTCACTTTTTTGTGGTGGCTGCCATGGTTCATCGATTTATAAGACGTTATCACGTCAAAAAAAAAATTGGTCATAGAAACCAAGAGATTTTAAAGTCTTATCGAAAAACTCGAAAACTTTAGAGCTTTTGTTTTTATAAGAACTTCGGGAGTTGTACTGATTGAGAAACGTTCGAATTTCTTTGAGTTGGAAGATTTCATACGCTCTTTTCTTCCTTCGCAGGATTTTTTTTCTTCTGCTCTAATACTCATCTTTTTCACTTTTTTTTTTTATAAATAAATGCTTATGCATCTGTATTTCTTGAACTATCTCAATTCTCAACCCATAATATCATCAACTCAAAAAACCTTTAAAATACAAATTTTATACCAGAGGTAATAATTATATAATATATTAACCTACGAGTACATATTATTACCTTTAATTTAAGTTTAAAATATACTCGAAAAAATCAGAAATCACATCTTATTGAAAAAGAATCAAAAGAAATACACAAACTTTGGAAATTACAGTATTTAAGGACTATAAAAAAAAGTTCAATTTTAATGGAGTGGTTGGGTATTTAAGTTTAGCGCCAAAGAACCTACATATTTATGTTGAAAAAGGCACTCTTCATGGATGTGAATGTGTATGCATTTGTACACATAATTAAACTGCATTATACGACTGCATAATTACTCATTGGTTGCGCGGCTTTGGTTAAATGGAAATATCATCCCAATGCGGTATCCTTTTACCGTTCCAAAGAAATCGAATTTAATTTTAATAATAATTATAGATACGCATCATCAAGATATCGCGAAGCACATTTGGCCCAAATTGGCCATTTGCCATACCACATTTATATGAAGACTGACGATGGGGTGGACGAAAAAGACCGGCAGCAAAGACGCTATACCGATGAGGACGGTGCGGCGGCAGACGTTTGTGACGACTTTCTGCCGCAAACAACAGTAGCGATTTTTAATACTAAGGCATAACCAGGGGTGTATTTGTATCTAATAGAACTCGAGGCCCAGATAAATCTAAACTTCGTCGGATATTTAGTGTTACCTCTTCAATGTTTGGAAATTGGACTAGGAGTAGACAAAAAATATTGAATGAGGTTGTTTAATCGAAAGTCGAGTTGAAAAAGCAAAAAAAAAATTATCGATAATTTAGACCCATAATACATAATTTCAAAATATCGAAAGTTTAGTTAGTTTTGTGCATTTAAATCTTAAATTCAACTTTAGGCAATCTGATTGTTTTATCATTAAGTGAATATCAAAAAAAAAATTATCGATAATTTCGATGCATAATATTTCAAAATATCGAAATTTTAGATAATTCTATGCATTCAAATCAATTTTTATCAATCCAATTTTTTACCCTTAAGAAATACCTACCTATCAAAAAATGATCGATAATTAATTTCGATAGATATGTAATTCTTCAAAATATCGATTTTTATCGATAGTTCAATGCATTTAAATATTAAATTCAACCTTAGGCAATCCGATATTTTTCACTTTAAGAAAATATCGATTAGTTATCGATAGTTTCGATACATAATTTTTCAATTTTTACCATATTGAAATGTTCGGTATTCAATACATTTAAATATTAAAATCAACCTTAGTCAATGCGATAATTTCACTTAAAGTAAATATCGAAAAAAAAATGAACGATACCTTAAAAAAATATTGATAATTTCGATACATAATTCTTCAAAATATCGATTTTTATCGATAGTTCAATGCATTTAAATATTAAATTCAACCTTAGGCAATCCGATATTTTTCACTTTAAGAAAATATCGATTAGTTATCGATAGTTTCGATACATAATTTTTCAATTTTTACCATATTGAAATTTTCGGTGTTCAATACATTTAAATATTAAAATCAATCCTAGTCAATATTTTCACTTAAAGTAAATATCGAAAAAAAAAATTAACGATACCTTAAAAAATATTGATAATTTCGATACATAATTCTTCAAAATATCGCTTTTTTCGAAAGTTTAATGCATTTAAATATTAAACTCAATCTCAGTAAATCCAATATTTTTCACTTTAAGTTAATATCGAAAACAATATCGATGATTTCGATATATTCATTTTCAAAATATCGCTTCTTTCAAAAGTTCAATGCATTTAAATATTAAAACCAACCATAGTCAATCCGATATTTTTTCACTATAAGAACTTTATGAGCTACCGAGTCGTAAATTTTATTTAAATAAATGCTGAGAACCTTAAGGCCTCGGGATATATGAATCCGTGTATGACTACCGCCTCAACTTAGAACAATACGAATCAGTTGTATGTATAGGAACTTAAAATCCAGATCCAATCCTGCCGGAGCCTGTGTCTGACTGATGTACTCGCACAATTCCACCACCTCGCCTCGTCATCTTTATCATCATTTCAATAACAAAACAGACACAATCGTCTTCGTCGCCTTCGTTGCCGTCTTAAGTCTGAGATGTGAGTCGGTGGCAGGCAACACAATGATGATGTTTGAGTTTGGTTGGGGCTCCTTAGATCTTGTCAGTCATAAGGAGGATGCTTGGAATTTTCTCACATTTTCTCATGGCCGCGCCGTTATGGAGAATAATTAAATTCACCTAATTGTCACTTGCAATTATCCATTTACTATCACGAGTATAAAATGCATATATAAAATAACAAATACACATTCAAACGAACTGAGAGTATTCGTATGTGCCTATGCGGCAATCGGTCGGTCGGGTAAATCCTATATAGATAGGTACAGTTGCAACAAGGAATGAATATTTATATAAAAGATGTGGATTGTAAAAATAATGGCATTTTGTTTAATTGCAATTTTTAATGGCGAACTAAGTAGTTCGATAAAAATGGCGAATGAAGTCATGGAGACGGGCAATAAAAAATCATAGCTTTTTTGTATTTTGATATATGTACATTTATGGCGACATATGAGCATTTGTATGTTTATATGTAAGTTAAATATGTTTATATGAATTCCGGGATGGAGGAAAATATGTGTGCACTTTGGTCGTATATGCATGCTGTGTTTTCATTGACAGATGGAATGCAATTGACTGATTTATGTTCTCAATTTTTTTTTTAGTTTTTTGTTTCAGGGTGTATCGAATTTTTTATATCTTTATTAGTAATTATGACAGTTAATTTATTAAATATTAACTATTTTTTTAAATTCTTTTTTATACATCATAATCATAAGAAGGTTTGTTAATAATTTTATTTGAATATTTTTACACGATCGGCATGGTAAAACTTGTTTGAATTAAGATCCTTAATTTAATTTCAAGTTGTAAAATTTTGTACAGTGTTGACATTAGGGTACCCGTTATTTCCGAAAGTAATGTTTTCCGGGGAGACACTTATCCCTTTATCAAAGTTAAAGTCCTGAATGAGGGGAATTTGAAAACAAATTGTTTGAGGTCACTAACCCGTGCCTTTAGGGTCATACTTTAACCATAAAAATTGTAGGTATGCAAAATTTGTAACTTTTACCTTTTTTTTTCTGTCGATATATTTCATATAGTTCTTTGAAAAGTATTTGCTGATTGTGGCCTAAAAATGATTCATTTAAAAGGTTACATTCCAAATTTTCCGTTATAGGTAAAATGTTTTATTATGATATTTCGATTTTTAAAGCTATGGGGCATTACATTGTATCGTATCTAAAATTAAATTCGTACATTGTTTTTGGTGTTTGGAATAGATTTTTAGAGATCCATTTGGGAGTTAAGTTCGTAAAGTTACGACTTGAGAAATAATTACTTGCGCCAAAAGAAGTTTTACATTGCAACAAATAACATCTAAAACACTTTTTCCTCAAAATAAATAAAATGCACGACTGGGGTCGCACGTACTTGCTCTTGTAGTTCAAAGTATCGTTATCTTAAATAGTTATTGGAAATTTAAGATTTTGTTTAGTGTCGAGAAAAAAAAAATAAAAAAAATTGCAAGTTAAAAAAATTAAAATTAAATTTTTTTTTCAAAAACTTTTAAAAAAAAATTTTTTCAAAAACTTTTTTAATTTTTTTTTTTATTTTTGAGACTTCAAAATTATGTTTGTAAATTTTGAATATTTAATAATAATTTTGTTATTCTAGCAAAACACAAGCTCTTTCACAAGCCCACCCTTTTTGTTCACGCAACCTTAAATTAAAAAATTAAAAAACGAATTTGGCATCACCAAATATCGTTAAGTTTTATTTGTGTCAGTTGGCTGCCCTTCCTTCTATTTTTCTCTCAATCATTACTGGCATTCATTTTCTCTGTCATTCGCTTTATATCATTACTCGGCACAAGTTCGCCTCAACTTTTTCTTCTTTGTAAAAAATAAAATTATAACCAAAAAAAAAAGTTAAAATAAAATTCTTTTAAAGTAACAAAAAATAAAGCAAAGTTCTTCTTATTATAAAAAGAAAAAAAAGAAGAGAACAAACAACAGAGAAAAATAAATCAACATACAAATTACAACAAAAGACAAACTCCCAAGTTGGATACAAGCGGCATCAAGGTGAGACATCACATTTGTCCCCGAGACGAACATTTGGTCCTAGCGAGCCACGGATTCAATTGGATTTGCGAAACTACGAATCTTCAACCACGTTTGAAGATATTTTGTCTCAATTTTTGTTGCCGCCGCCCCGCCATCACCACCACACAGTCACCACCAAAATTTCTTCGACCGACTACGTGTGTGCTTGTGCATTAATTTATTTGCAAAGAAAGCAGCAACCACCTCTACGTACATCAAACAACATTATTTGTGAACTTCAGCAGTCGCTGGTTTTTCAATTGTGCCACGCTGCAACATCCACACTTGCGTGCACATCAGTTTTTATTGGGTGCATATCTTCGTCCAGACGTCAGTCGGTCGCCGTAGCAACACGTGCATCAGCCAAGCCGCAGCAGCCACCATACGTACGTTTCAATTGTACGTGGCTCCAAAAAATTTTTGTGCGTTGTGCAAAACAATCATCGGTTCTTTTGAGAACCCAAAATAAAAAAAAAAAAAAAAAAAAAGGGTACACCATTGCCTCGATTGGTGTCGGATTAAACACCATTGCATCGATTGGTGTCGGAGTTATACAGAGGAGCCAAGGAAACATCACGACAATCAAGATCTACAAGAAGAAAAATCATCAGAGCCATCAGAAGCAACCTAAAAATTCATTTAAAAAAAAAAAATGTACAGAGTAAGTAAAGTTTTTGTGTTTTTTTTTGATATATTGATTGGCGCTTACATACACATATATATATATATATACATATAGATAAATCGTTTAATTTTTTCTCTACGGGAAAAGTGGCGTCACATTCTTTCTCTTTCTTTTTTTTGCATCGCGTTCTCGTTTATTGAGATTTTCTCCAGTCACACTAGGTTATTTAACTGGACAAAAAAAAAAAAAAAAAAAACGCAAAACGTTTTCAAAAAGTCATTTCATTTTTTTTCAAGGTTCTTTTGAGAACCAAACTCAAAGTTTCTTTGTGCTGCTCGTGCTCCCAACAACGGTAAAAAATTTTTTGGTGTTGGCATTTATAGCGTGATTTTTAATTTACAGTTTTTTATTTGAACTGTTATTCATTTTCATTTTTAATTTACAGTTTTTTATTTGAACTGTTATTCATTTTCATTTTTTAATTTACAGTTTTTTATATGAACTGTTATTCATTTCGGTACAGTTTTTTTTCATTTTTATATTTTCTTTGTGCTGGTCCCTAAATTCTCTTAAGATTTTTTCAACGCTCTTTTTAATAAAATATCCTGAGTTTACACATTCGCATGAAATATTCAAGGTTCTTTTGTGAACTCTTAAATTATTTCAAAATTTCTTTAATAATATTCTTTGAATATTTTGCAATTCTTCGTTTATTTTTCGAAAAGAAAAAAATAAATAAATCAAATTAAACAACAAATTTGCGATAAATTATATTGGCGAATTTAAATATATTTGATATCTTTTTGAAAAGTTTTTTTTTATCTTGAACTTGTGCATTTCTTTAAACTTTTCAAATACTTTTTTTCTCAAATTAATTCGGACATTTATCATGTTTTCACCCCAGTCGCTCTCAATTTTCAAGGTTCTTTTAAGAACCCCTCGCTTTTTTCAATTAGACTTTGAAAAATTCTTTTGTTTGAATTATTTTTTGAAAGTTTTTTCAAATTAATTCTGAAAACGCAAAAATTTATTAACGTTTTCACCCAGTCGCTCTCGCTTTTCAAGGTTCTTTTGAGAACCCTTGCTTTTCTCAATTATACTGCGAAAAATTCTTTTGTTTGAAATGTTTTTTGAAAGTTTTTTCAAATTAATTCTGAAAACGCAAAAAACTTATTCACGTTTTCACCCAGTCGCTCTCAATTTTCAAGGTTCTTTTGAGACCCCTTGCTTTTCTCAATTATACTTTGAAAAATTCTTTTGTTTGAATTATTTTTTGAAAGTTTTTTCAAATTAATTCTGAAAACGCAAAAAACTTATTCACGTTTTCACCCAGTCGCTCTCAATTTTCAAGGTTCTTTTGAGACCCCTTGCTTTTCTCAATTAAACTTTGAAAAATTCTTTTGTTTGAATTATTTTTTGAAAGTTTTTTCAAATTAATTCTGAAACCGCAAAATTTATTAACGTTTTCACCCAGTCGCTCTCGCCTTTTAAGGTTCTTTTGAGAACCCTTGCTTTTCTCAATTATACTTTGAAAAATTCTTTTGTTTGAATTAATTTTTGAAAGTTTTTCCAAACTAATTCTGAAAACGCAGAGGTCTACTCACGTTTTCAATCATTCTCTCTCTTTTCAAAGTTCTTTTGAGAACCCTTGCGTTTCTCAAAAATTATTTTGTTTGAATTGGTTTTTGGAAGTTTTTTCAAACTAATTCTGAAAACGCAGAAATCTATTCACGTTTTCACTCATTCTTTCTCTTTTCAAAGTTCTTTTGAAAACCCTTGCGTTTCTCAAAAATTATTTTGTTTGAATTGGTTTTTGGAAGTTTTTTCAAACTAATTCTGAAAACGCAGAAATCTATTCACGTTTTCACTCATTCTCTCTCTTTTCAAAGTTCTTTTGAGAACCCTTGCGTTTCTCAAAAATTATTTTGTTTGAATTGGTTTTTTTGGAAGTTTTTTCAAACTAATTCTGAAAACGCAGAAATCTATTCACGTTTTCACTCATTCTTTCTCTTTTCAAAGTTCTTTTGAAAACCCTTGCGTTTCTCAAAAATTATTTTGTTTGAATTGGTTTTTGGAAGTTTTTTCAAACTAATTCTGAAAACGCAGAAATCTATTCACGTTTTCACTCATTCTTTCTCTTTTCAAAGTTCTTTTGAAAACCCTTGCGTTTCTCAAAAACTATTTTGTTTGAATTGGTTTTTGGAAGTTTTTTCAAACTAATTCTGAAAACGCAGAAATCTATTCACGTTTTCACTCATTCTCTCTCTTTTCAAAGTTCTTTTGAGAACCCTTGCGTTTCTCAAAAATTATTTTGTTTGAATTGGTTTTTTTGGAAGTTTTTTTCAAACTAATTCTGAAAACGCAGAAATCTATTCACGTTTTCACTCATTCTCTCTCTTTTCAAAGTTCTTTTGAGAACCCTTGCGTTTCTCAAAAATTATTTTGTTTGAATTGGTTTTTTTGGAAGTTTTTTCAAACTAATTCTGAAAACGCAGAAATCTATTCACGTTTTCACTCATTCTTTCTCTTTTCAAAGTTCTTTTGAAAACCCTTGCGTTTCTCAAAAATTATTCTGTTTGAATTGGTTTTTGGAAGTTTTTTCAAACTAATTCTGAAAACGCAGAAATCTATTCACGTTTTCACTCATTCTTTCTCTTTTCAAAGTTCTTTTGAAAACCCTTGCGTTTCTCAAAAATTATTTTGTTTGAATTGGTTTTTGGAAGTTTTTTCAAACTAATTCTGAAAACGCAGAAATCTATTCACGTTTTCACTCATTCTCTCTCTTTTCAAAGTTCTTTTGAGAACCCTTGCGTTTCTCAAAAATTATTTTGTTTGAATTGGTTTTTTTGGAAGTTTTTTCAAACTAATTCTGAAAACGCAGAAATCTATTTACGTTTTCACTCATTCTTTCTCTTTTCAAAGTTCTTTTGAAAACCCTTGCGTTTCTCAAAAATTATTTTGTTTGAATTGGTTTTTGGAAGTTTTTTCAAACTAATTCTGAAAACGCAGAAATCTATTCACGTTTTCACTCATTCTTTCTCTTTTCAAAGTTCTTTTGAAAACCCTTGCGTTTCTCACAAATTATTTTGTTTGAATTGGTTTTTGGAAGTTTTTTCAAACTAATTCTGAAAACGCAGAAATCTATTCACGTTTTCACTCATTCTCTCTCTTTTCAAAGTTCTTTTGAGAACCCTTGCGTTTCTCAAAAATTATTTTGTTTGAATTGGTTTTTGGAAGTTTTCTCAAACTAATTCTGAAAACGCAGAAATCTCTTCACGTTTTCACTCGTTCTCACTTTTTAAGTATGCTTTTTCTCAATTACACTTTGAAAAATTATTTTGTTTGAATTGGTTTTTTTAAACATATTTTTTTTAAGTCTCTTTGAAAAAACTGGTTTTCATGATTTCAGACGTTAGAATCCATTTCAGACACCAATTCTCAAAACCATTATCGCAAAATTTCCAAGTCACCAAAAAATATAATTTTCAAAAGCCTAGCAAAGTCACTACTTTTTCTTGCGAAGGCGGGAGGATCTAAGGGTAAAAATTTGCTCGGCAGAGCATACAATCTATGAATGTCCTAAATTTTCGGCATTACCTATTCAATCCAGATTCGAAGAAGTCAAAGAAAAGAAAATGTGCAAAAATTGCTTAGGCACCAGTCATCAAAAGGCTACTTGTTCTAGCAAATATTCTTGCAGTTGTTTGTAAGAAAAAGACACCTAACATTTTGCATCTTGCAAATAATCCCTCTCCAGTTCAAAATCAAAATTTAAATCTACAGTCCACTTCTCAATCACAAGCTATCCTCAAATCTTTGCTTCTTTGCAACCATTTATTCCTCAAACTGCATATCAAAAATTCATGGTGACCTCTAGAAAAACAATTATTTTGACTACTGCCTTAGTGAATATAGTAGCACAGGATACAGTGTATACCGTAAGGGCACTAATAAATCCAGGTTCCGAAGTAATTTTCATTTCGACAGCTGTGCAAAACGTCTGATTTTAACATATAACGACAAAAATACCACTATTTCTGGAATTATTGGAAATCTCTCTGTCACCACAAAGAAAATTTGTTCTTTTCAATCACTTCTGCATATCCTTCTCAATTCACTTTTTCAGTTCAAGCCATTGTTCTTAAAACACTCACTAACAACCTCTCAAGATAATACTATTTTTGAAGGCCTTCAACAGGCCGATCCCACGTTTAATAAGTCCAATTTTATGGTTTCTGTGACTCTTCAGAAAAGGCGTATGCCACCACTTTAAACATAAGCGTTCGTCAGCCTAACGGAACTTTCTCTTCTCATTTGCTCTGTGCAAAATCAAGGGTTTCATCCATCAAATATGTGTCATTGCCACGCCTTGAGTTGTGTGGGCCACTTCTTCTTTCCAAAATGGTAAAAATTTACGTTTCAACTTTCTCTGTCCACGCATACCAGACCTTTTTATGGACAAATTCGTCCATCGTTTTTGCTTGGCTTAAGAAACCACCCTGTATTTGGAAAACTTTTATTGCAAATCGCACTAGCGAAATTTTAGAAACCATTGCAAACATCACTGATTTCGCCACTCGGGGTTTAACCGCTTCAGATTTGAGGCGTTATACTTTTTAATGTAATGGTCCCTCTTGGCTTTGCCAACCAATCTCTGTTTGACCAGTAATCTCTCCTATTGCCCCCCCTCATCGAAGACCTCGAACAAAAAAAACCAGTTGTCTCCTTGATAGTTCAAGAACGTTCAGAAGACAAGAATGTCGTTTTTCATCTTTACCTCGTGCTATGCTTATCATTGGCTAAAAATCTATAAATTTTCAAAAAAGGTCAGACACTCCTACTTCACTCGATATAACTCCTCCAGAAATGCAATTTGTAAGAAACACCTCAGAAGATCAGGGACCAGTGCACGATTAACATTTGAAGAATTTTCCACAATTTTAGCTCGTGTTGAAACTTGTTTAAACTCGCGTCCACCTTCATCCATGTCAAATAATTCCTCTGATATCTTGGCTTTGACTCCAGGTCATTTTATTTTTGGGCGTCCGTTGATAATGTTCCCTGAAAGAAATTTGAAATTTGTCGATTTGTTTTATATTAACCGATGGAAAACCCTTAAATGCCTTCAACAACAATTTTGTCGTCGATGGGAAGACGAATATCTCAAAGAGCTTCATCAACGATATAAATGGCAATCGCCACAAGAGAACGTCCAGGTGAATGACCTAGTAGCAGTTCAAAACGAAATTCTTACTTCTACTGAATGGCGCCTTGGTCGTGTAATACAAGTACACCCCGGTGTTGATGGAAGAGTGAGGGTGGCGACGCTCAAAACCCAATATGGCGATATTAGTCTAAAAGTAGTAAAACTTTGTGTTTTGCCCTTTCAATAACAACACTAAATTTTGTATCATTAAATTTTTATATTATAATATGCCAATCAATATGTTTCAAAAATTACAAAAGCTTTATTAATACTCTTTTTTTCAAATTTGTTTTTTTTGGGCGCCTCACGCTGTCAACAAATTTCATTTTTTTTTAAAACATTATACTAATAATCCTTTAAATTTGAATGCTTTAAATTTTTTTTTGGCGATTTTCGCCAAGGGGGGCAGTAATGTTCACGCAACCTTAAATTAAAAAATTAAAAAACGAATTTGGCATCACCAAATATCGTTAAGTTTTATTTGTGTCAGTTGGCTGCCCTTCCTTCTATTTTTCTCTCAATCATTACTGGCATTCATTTTCTCTGTCATTCGCTTTATATCATTACTCGGCACAAGTTCGCCTCAACTTTTTCTTCTTTGTAAAAAATAAAATTATAACCAAAAAAAAAAGTTAAAATAAAATTCTTTTAAAGTAACAAAAAATAAAGCAAAGTTCTTCTTATTATAAAAAGAAAAAAAAGAAGAGAACAAACAACAGAGAAAAATAAATCAACATACAAATTACAACAAAAGACAAACTCCCAAGTTGGATACAAGCGGCATCAAGGTGAGACATCACATTTGTCCCCGAGACGAACACTTTTAATGAGTTGAGAAATTGAAAATGGAACAATAATTTAAATTTTATTTAGGAGAAAAGGTGCGCAAAAATCTTTAGACTTTCTAAAAATTTTAACGGAAAATTTAAATAATGGGTAAAAAAAAAAAAAATTGTTTTATTAATGTTATAGAACAACCATTCCAACGTATATCGGAGATGATGATCCTGTTTATCTCTTTCAAGAAGCAATCTATTTTCTCAAAATTCTGTGAGTCTTAAGTTTTTATTAAAAAAAAGTACATAGATATTTTAACAATTAAGATTTTCAATTATTTCAAGTTTGCTGTTCAGCTCTTTCGTTTGTTCAGATTTCTATAATATTAAATCATTGAATTTTAGTTTAACATAGTTAAACTTTTCCTTTTTTTTCAAAAAGAAGATTATTGTAATAGTTAGAAACGTTGAACGCTCCTCACAAAAAGATTATGTTCAAATATTCATACTTATAAAAATACAGATTCCCATTATCGTGTGCTCTTTACTATACATTTATATCTTATTATTTATATTGAATTTTTTTTCCATGGTGCTCTCCATGATCCATTTGCAACTGTATTTCATAAAAAGAAAGCAAGCTGTTAATCAAGACAATAGAAAAAAAAAAAAAACTAATATAAAACAATCTACTTAACATTCAAACGGGTTACCTACTTAACATAAACTTAGTTTTTGTTGCTCTTCAAACATTTTTGCTGTACTCATTAAAAATATCTGCGAATATTTACAACAACTGATTACCATAAAAATCTAATATATCTCTTAGATCCTCATATAATGTGGTTCCCCAGGGAGAGCTGTTGCAGAATTCTCCCAGTTAAAGTGGATGTTTGTCTGGTTATTTGCCAGCAATAGTTCAGGTCCGGCTGTCCCGTCATCGATTCACAATCAATAAATTAATAAAAACATTTATCAAATGGAAATCAATGACGAACAACGAAGACTGACGATGACTCTCGCGCGCCACAAAAACAGAAAAACGCTGCTGCTAAATGCATATGGAAAAATGCAAAATTCAACAACACAGCGACACGAGAAAATGTTGTAAAGGAAACTGGTCCGCACACAAATACTCAAGTTTTGTTCGTAATGAAGATAAAGCACAGGAGCATCACTGTTGTCATTGACAAGGTGACCAAGGTAGACTTTTTTTGGAAAGAAAGATGATAAACTCTTTCTGATGGATTCGTGGTTTATTAAATAAATTTGTAAGAGTAAGAGTAAGAGTAAGAGTAAGAGTAAGAGTAAGAGTAAGAGTAAGAGTAAGAGTAAGAGTAAGAGTAAGAGTAAGAGTAAGAGTAAGAGTAAGAGTAAGAGTAAGAGTAAGAGTAAGAGTAAGAGTAAGAGTAAGAGTAAGAGTAAGAGTAAGAGTAAGAGTAAGAGTAAGAGTAAGAGTAAGAGTAAGAGTAAGAGTAAGAGTAAGAGTAAGAGTAAGAGTAAGAGTAAGAGTAAGAGTAAGAGTAAGAGTAAGAGTAAGAGTAAGAGTAAGAGTAAGAGTAAGAGTAAGAGTAAGAGTAAGAGTAAGAGTAAGAGTAAGAGTAAGAGTAAGAGTAAGAGTAAGAGTAAGAGTAAGAGTAAGAGTAAGAGTAAGAGTAAGAGTAAGAGTAAGAGTAAGAGTAAGAGTAAGAGTAAGAGTAAGAGTAAGAGTAAGAGTAAGAGTAAGAGTAAGAGTAAGAGTAAGAGTAAGAGTAAGAGTAAGAGTAAGAGTAAGAGTAAGAGTAAGAGTAAGAGTAAGAGTAAGAGTAAGAGTAAGAGTAAGAGTAAGAGTAAGAGTAAGAGTAAGAGTAAGAGTAAGAGTAAGAGTAAGAGTAAGAGTAAGAGTAAGAGTAAGAGTAAGAGTAAGAGTAAGAGTAAGAGTAAGAGTAAGAGTAAGAGTATGCTTTGGTGAGCGAATAATTTAATATTTTTAGTGAAAAATAATAAGAATACAAAATAAAGTTCGCTGCTCAGCTCTTTTGTTTAGAAGAAGTGCTTATTTAGTTTTTTTCTTTCCTAGTTTAAATCATAATTATAAAATGTTTAGTGTTAATAACAAAGATTTTATTCATTTTCAAATGAGGAAAATGACAGAAATCTTTTAAACCCATTGCCACACCATTCAATTGTTGGAAACAATCCAATGCAATTCTATTCGATTTCGAACTTTTTTCTACCATTGACGATCCTGCGCTGTCTCCACTGGGATGCCTTTGCATTCAGATTACGGAATTATGTTAAATATTTAATAAATACATAATGATGGCTGTTGGACGTTGAATGTTGGATGGATGGTCATCAATAGTGCGCAAAGTCGCAGTGGAGACTCGACTCTGCACGATATACAGATGGATGTTAGCTTGTTTGGTTTAGTTTTTTTGTTTTATGTATGTCCAGTATGTCAAGCATCGAGGTTTAGCGTGAATTTATGCCCAAGAATTGTCGTCTGAGTATACACACATTGCAGATCTTTAGCAAGAGATCTTTCTCCCGCTCTCCTGATTATTATGGCCGTGTGCAACACGGAACTAGTGGGAATTCCAGCTTTGAATGCGATAATAAACGATGATGATGACATCGTGGTGACTGCCATCACCACATGGATATGTGAATGCGCTCTCTGCTGGCCGTTTTGATGCTATGCTTCTGCATCTGGAGAAGCGCTCCATGCAGCTTGCTGTTGAGTTTGAATTCGCGACCGCAGCAAAAAAGGTTAAATGAATAAACATACTTTTTTGAGAAGCATCAGCGATAATGTGCTTGGCAAAGACATTCTGACTTCTTCTATGATGGGATAGGGAGGTGCTAGGCAGTCCCATCATCAGTTGCAAGCCTCGATTATCGAAACTGTATTTATGTAAAAGGTACGTAGAGAGAAAAATGGTGTTACTATAAATCACACTTTTGGCGCCAACAACACTGGCAATTGGCAAATGGGGTCCAGAGAGGCAAACCATAGATCACTGATGATGATGCGCGCTGGATTCTTCTCTTTTGCTTCTGTTATTTGGGTGCAATGCGCTTGATTCATTGCGCTGAGCGCAGGCTAGATGTGGTTGGCGATGTATGGTGGAATCTTAAGTACTTTTAACTCTCTTGACCTTAAATAGAAAGCGAATATTTTTGCAATGAGAAAATAAAAGATTTCATAAACTTTGATAAGAAATATCTTTTTTCTGCTGAATTTCTTCCCAAGACCTGTCAATGTTAGTCTTTATATTTTGTTTTTTTAATTTTTTGTTTGAAAAAAATAGAATGATTAACGAAAATGTAAATTATTTTCTTGGATTTGACAAAAGTTCACCTATAAAATACAAGTTAATTTTTTTAGTACAAGTTTATTTGGTCAAAAGCCCAAAAACCTATAAATAGCTTGATTCCATCAAACACAGAAAAGGATTACTGACTTAAATCTCTTAGGCTATATTGCGAAAAAAAAAACGTTTAAATATTTAATGAAAGGCCTCTATCAATACTTAAACCAAAACACTAAAAAAAAACTCAGAAAAAATCAACATTTTTTGTTTATATTGATATTGGTTGCGTGATAATTTTCAATTGAACCATAACCTCTTATAACCAAACCACACCTTCGTTGGAAGTCGAAAAAAAAAACTTGCGGATTTGAATGAAATTTCAGTCTCAAAGCATGAATTATACACTTAACGTGCTCAGAGTAAATATTAGGTGCTAAACGGCGTATAAATATAGCTTACTGCTATTGGATAATTACTAAGATTATAGGAGTAAATGGACTTTGAAGAGCATAGTTTCTTTGTGGCTACAGGTTATTTAATTTTTTTTTCATATAGTCCTACAAGCTGTCTTGCTAATGAATCAAAAAAAAAAAATAATAACCTAGCCATAGCCAAAATTTTAACATTAAAACCTACTTTGGCTTTAAATTTGATGTGGGCGTAAAAAAATTCAGGGAAAAATACTTCAAAAATATGTTTAAGAAAGAAACTTTTAGAAATGTCAGTGACAGCCATAAAGTGATGGGAGATGAAAAAAATGCAAAACAGAAAATATTTTATGCTAAGTAAAGAGAATTAATTTTTCTACAAACATTTATGTAAAAGTAAGTGTATTTCAATTTTAAAGTTCAAGTTCAATCGCTCCACTTAAAATAAAAATAATTTTAATAATTTTGTATTATTTTTGTTATTCTTCGTTAAAGTTAGTGTATGTTTGTTTAAAATAAACCGCAAATTATCATAACCACGGATTTCACGAAAAAAAAAATGATATTGTATACTCCAACCATTTTGTGTATTTATTACACTAATACAAATAGAAATGTCATTTATTTTCAATTTTTTTAAAATTATAGCATGGCATATGAATTAAATCCGGGTATTTTCACAAAACGCCTGATATCTTTGGTATGTTTTCAAATTACATATTTACATATTGTTTTTTTTTTTTGTTTTTTTTTTTGAAATAATACATTTCATACTTCCGGATACTAAAACGCGTCAGTATAAGAATATTCGTTGAAATCGTTATTTATAAGAATTTCTTTCTAGTTCTTGTGTAAAAGGGAATTGTTTTAACCCCCCAAAAGCATTTAAATTTACTTTTGACACATCCTAAAACGAACTCATCGAAAATATCATTCAGGGTAAATGCTCTATTTGTGCGAAGTGCGAACTGTAAAGTGAAAAGTGAATATCCAATTCACGGTTAAGCTTATCACAGGTTAATTTTGAGAAATGTTCACAGGTAGTGATTGTGATTTGTCAATCACAGGTTAAAATTCACAGGTCGTGATTTTTTGCTCATCTCTAATAAGAAAGTCTGAAATCAAGAAAACGGTTCTATGACAGATACTGTTAATAATAGCACAAAACAATTTGTTTTTACCGACTTCCCAAAAGGAGGAGGTATTCAATTCGTCTGTATTTTTAATTTTTTATGTTTGTTACCTCATAACTTTGGACTGAGTGAACCAATTTTGATTATTCTTTTTGTATTGGAAAGCTGATACCTACAGTGTGGCCCCATTTCAATTTCGTTCAGTTCTTGCTGTAGAAACTATGAGAAAAATTATAAAACCCAGTTTCCATGGATAAAAATGATTATTAAAAGCTCATTTAATAGTTTGAACCAACTTTGTGTAAATTATTACAAATAGAATGTATTTACCAACAAAATCGACAATACTTGTATAATTAAAAATGTAGAAGGAAACCTAATAAAAGTTCCAAGTTTTTTTTACTTTTTCACTTATTGACCTAAAAGTAGTAACCAATACTTATTTAAAGTAAAAAGTATTCCAATTATTGAAAAGTTTTTAATTTTATGTGTTACAAAATCTTAAATCTAATTCAATCCACTTGCAAAACGAAAGAGCTGAGAAGAAAACTCGATTTTAAACTTGAATGATCATGATTTGTATATCAAGTCTTTAAAACTTAAACTATTATTTCAATGGTATATATACTTTTTTAAACAAAATTATGATCCTAAGTGGGCTGTAGGTCATAATTTTGAATAAAAAAAAGGTCACGAAAATAGGATAGATTTATATACTTTTTTCACTAGGAAACTAGAAAATACTTTAAAAAAAATTTTTTTTCAAAGAATTACCAAAAATATTGTTGGAAATGACGAAAAAAAAATACTGTAAAAGTTTCAGCCCTTAATGTTAACATTTAGTACCGCCGCCGCATCGCAAATTTCTATTTGCGTATTTGTATTGTGTATTTGTGTTTAGAATTTTTTTTCTTTTTAATGGTTCATCTAAAAGGCTTGACAAAATCATTTCTTTTATAAAATTGTCCGTTCTACAAAAAAGCTCTTATTAATTTTTTTGATTTACCCCCGCGTTTCGAAGTTATTCAACTTTAAAATATAAAAAGTGATTTTTTCTCATTTTTTTCCGATTTTTTGACGAAATTATTAGGTTTTTCAAAAAATTTGGCAAAATTTTCGAATATTTGTATTCTATGTTGTGTTTTGGTTTCACAGATCCTTTTATATAATTCTCATATTAGATTTCTTCAATAAATTTGAATTATTCATTTTTTCAACTAAAAATTATTTTAATTAATTTTTCGCGTCCGTTTTTTTTTAATTTTATAAATGCAATTTTGTAGAGCGTTCAATTTTATACTAGAAAATGATTAAATCTAGCCTTTTTGATGAAACATTAAAATGATACAAAATTCTAAACACAAATACACAATCTTTCCATACAAATCGTATGGGAAATAAAAATTTGCGATGCGGCGGTACTAAATGTTAACATTAAGGGCTGAAATAATTTGTTTTAAATGGTTTTTGGTTCAGTTCGGATAAAATGCTAATTTTTTAGCTTAAGTTATAATAAACGTGTCTATTTCCTTAATGCGTACAGAATTTCTTGAAATAGATTTAGTAATGTTCATCGTTCAAACAAAAAAAGTACCTTTCATCACATCAAAACCAAAAAAAACTCATCCAACTTAGTCTATCTACATAGGTTAACATATGTATCTCTGAATGCCATGTGTGCTTATAATGAGCTAAAGCGAGATACATCTTGTTAAATTTATTCGAATGCAACCAATCTATACGAGCGAAGGTGTAACTTGGACTTTTTTATTTTTTTTTTTTACATGTAAAGAGGGACTTTTCGCGGTCGTGTAATTACGAAAAAAATATAAATGCATGCAAAAAAGTTAAATTAAACAAAAAATGAAAAAAAAATTAATCTCCTCATCAAATATGGTAAAAAGATGCGAAATGTCAATCAAGTTGCTGCCAACACAAGAGAGTGCTGCTGTGTTGGTTGTGTGTCGTCCCGTCCGGTGTGTGTGGCGGTCTCATTAGTCATTCATTATGATCCCATCTCTGGGTTTTCAAGATGGGCGCTGCGCGCCGTCATCCATACGTCAGTTGCTTCTTCGTCATCATTGTCGTGTATAAACGTATAAAGCTTTTGAGTTCATGTATAGAGGTTGCTTTTGAGAGTTTATAATGCATAGCTACTATATTTTTCCCATTTGCAAAAAGTCTCCTTTTTAATGAGGGGTAATTATTATTATTAAAAAAATAAATTAAAATAATTTATTCATTAACACACTTCGAGACTGAAGTCTATCAATCAAAAACCGCGACTTAATATTATTAATGAGCTGTTTATGTTGAATGTGTATAGGTACAATATGGACCTTCGTCAAAGGTGACTTGAATATAAGAAACCCTTATTTATTGTGTTCAAGTCTTTTTGCTGAATAATTAGAGAAGCAGTTTCTTATTAAAAGATTTAAATATTTTGCTTAGAAATTATTCTGCAACTGCCTGAGGTGGTAGACAGCTTTAAACACTATGAAGGCAACCAATCAGAGTTAAGTTATAGAGTTTCTTTAAATGGTCATTCAAATTCTCTGACTTATTTCTTCACGATTTTGTTTACTCTTCTATTAACTTGACAACTTGAAAATAAATTATGCAAATTTTTTATAAGATTTATATCTTTTTTTGAAAACATTTTCCAATTACAATTTCTTGTGCAATGACATTTTTTCCTATAAAAACGTTTAAACTTATTCACCAAGTTAAAATATTTTTGATTGACTGTCATGCCAATTAGAACTGCATACTTAAGTTTGTAACCATATTCAAGCATTTTTAATTGACTGGCACAAATGCAAACTTGTGGTGATGACCAAACTACTTAGAGATTTGTCGGTCGGTGGTGACTGGTTTCAGATGTAATCTATTGGATTCCGAAAAAAAACAATTTAAATTGGCCATGAGAGCGTGACAGAGGTATTTACATACCAAAGTGTTGTGCAATAAGCAAATAGGTACGAGTTACCATTGACCAATTAATTGTCACTGGAATGCTTTATCGGTGCACTGGTCTATCCATCAACCAAGTTGTGGACAACTCAAATGGAGTTTTTTGCATAACAATATTGTAATTTGTTTATTTTTTCATGACTGTAAACTCTATAATGTAGCGATTTAAATTTTTATAAACAATAACCCTATTCTAGACATTCTCTTTAATTGATAAAACGATTAACTTCCCTTTCTTTTTTTAAGGTTACCAGCGGTCCGTAATGGATTTTAGATATTTCTAAGTATCAATCAAGGAGTCTTCTCACCAAGGCACAACAAAAATGATAAATCCGAAATACTTGTTGAACACCTTTAAATAGCCTACTCCAGAAGTATTTAATGCATAGGTCTTCAAAGAGCAGCTAGGCCGACCTCTTGTCCTCGAAATTATTTAAGAGCCCGGCTCGCTAAGGTAATTGCCTGGTAATGGGGTAGTTTTTTTAGTTATGAATCAACTACATTTCCGAATATAAATAGATCCAAATAATAACGACCAAAACAAATCAAAATTTGACAGCAAAATTCGGATCAGCACGTGGATTTGTTGGACGTTAAACATGTTACGTGCAGTCCAACGATTAAGCCCGGTAGAAATATGGGTTTTTTGACGCATGACGCAGCCTGACTCTACAGAAATCAAACACAAGTCAATCTATTGATAAATGCAACCACGAGTATTGTGAGTCAGCGGTATTTTTGAAACCTCAGAGTCTTTATCCCTCAGCGTCACTGTGTGAATGGAATGGTTACATAATAATAGTAGATTGAAAGAACTTCACTGCACTTATGTATGATTCCTGTAGAATCAAATGGCTTCTTCATGCGTCACAAAAACGCATGTGCTCACCGGGCCTTAGTGGATACAGTAGACAGGATATTATGTCCAGAAAATACGGTGGGATGGCGAAAGTTATACGTTTAAAAATTGGCATAAGCAAGATTGTTGTTGGGGATTTCAAAGCGAATATTGGAAAGTCGGAAAGTAGCTATATCGCCAGAATTTTTACTGACCGCTTCAGAGCCACAGATGAGTAATAGTAGCAATTTGGCTAGCTTTAGCATAAGGTACATATTTTTCAATTCGGAAAACTATTGTTTGTATAGGTTTAGGAAAAACCGCAACGTAAAATGAAATATGTTCAACTTTGATTTAATGTTGAAAAAACTAACATGAAATATCTTTAAATTAAAATTGAAACAACTTAAGATTTTTTTTTATTTTGATCGGACTTCAGCATTTTATCACTTTAATTTCCCACAGTGAGATAGCACAGTGGTAAAGCATTCACCTAGTGACCCAAGAGTTGTAGGTTCGATCCCCAGTGGCTGCCAATTTTTTCTTTTTTTTTCAATAAATTGATGCATTTTTCAAAGTTGAAACAACTTTGATTTAAAGATGTTTTATAACGGCAAACCACTTTAAACTAACGATGGTCTACTTTGGTTTTAAAATTTTCGTCTTCAAATCAAAATCATACTGAAAAATAGTTGAATCAACGTGGTTTTCGTTGACTTTAAGTTGTTTTTTCCCTCAGTGTACGCAAGTCGAACATTTTAAAAAAAATTACGAGTATGTCTCCTTTAGACTTTCTAGAAGTGTTTAGAGGAAGCTTTGAGATTTCAGTTAAAGAAGGCCTTTTTAAATTCTCTATGCGGATCTAGTGCGTGAGATCGATTCCCGGTAGGGCCATATAAAAATTATGTGTTCTTTTTTTCAATTGAAATAAAATTCTTCCTAAAACAACAGAAAAAACAGTGGATTGGCCGAAAAAACAGAGTAGAAAAAATTAAATGAAGAAAAAAAATAATAAAATACATATTTTTTGTTCATAGATTCAACATCTAATACTAAAACCTTTATAAGGACTTATTTTAACATCTAACGCAAGTGATAGTTTCCTTAGCGAAGCTATAGCCTCGCTAAAATGTCTCGTCGTTTTGTAAAAAGGCCTCCAAAAGGTCGTTTTACGCTGGTCGTCACAAGCTATTAGTTTAAGGATTGCATTTAAGTAGTGAATCCTTCTCTCAAAAAGCCTTTTTGATGTAAGCATCACCCAAAGTGAGTAATCGATCTTTTTGGTAAAAAGATGCAATGCTTATTAAATTTTTCCCTAAAAAAAGAGCAAGTTCATAAAGCCCATAAACAGTCTTTATTTATGAAGTGTTTCATTCGTTATTTTGCATTGTACACGTCCAACCTAAATCGACCGACAGATGGCCATAGTGTAGGTATAATTATTTTGCGATTCTTGAATTTAATTTGTCAATTTATGTATTTGAATTTTATTTTATTTATTTACTTTTTTTCCTTCATACAAGTTAAACGTTAGTGCCCTTGTGAAACTTTGTATAAGCATGATGGAGATTGCAACTGCGATGTATCAAGCAGACGTGAAGGCGCAATAAATTATCTGACTTCAAAAGTGTTTTTACTGATTTTTTTTTTTTGCTTTTGGTTTGTTTGCGAAATTCATCAGAATATTTAATTTATTGTCATTGATGTTGATGAAATTTAAAATAAAATTCGTAAAAAAAAATAAAAATAAATTTAATTGAATGCAATGAACTTGTACGCAGGTGTAGATTTTTTTTTCCAAAAGAAATGTCAAAATGACAAATGAAAAATGTTGGTACGGAACGTTTTTTATACCATCTATTTGAGAGAACCTGATTTTTTAACGAAACGGCTGAATTTTGGTGAGAAAAGGGGTAAAAAACATCATCCCTTCATTTTGTTTTTATTGTAGCTTGAAAGGGTTGCTGAGTTTTTCGATTTTAAAAAAAAAACTAAAGGCATATAGAGGGGTTGAAATAAAGACTAACCCTTCCCGTTTTCTCTTTTTAGATTTCCACATTTCCCCATTAAGATTTCCAATATATATCAGATGTTAATGCAATAAAATCCTTGGAAAATTTTACCTACCTTTAAAAAACTCAACGGCAATCCCTATAAAGCATTCTTCTTCTCCAGTAAAGTGCGCATATTCAAATTTTAAAATTTTTCTTTGGAAAATTGGAAATCAAATTTCCATATCAATCTTCTCTAATTTAAATATTTTCGTCAGCACAGAATTCAGTTCATTCGATACAAACGACTTCGAGCGGATAGGTCGTTTGCAGTTTACTTTTTCCGTACACCGGGTTTTTTTCGGAACATTTTTAACGACTCGTTATAAGAAACTTTCCTCGCTCAATATTATGGATTACAATATGGATAAACTTGGAACACTTTTCACAAATGGATACAATTATTGGATATATTAATATTAACTAACAATTTTCTGTGGATACCTTGGATTAATATATATATTTTTTTTTTTTATTTGAAGAAATATTGTTTTACAAATCAATATAGCTATATCAAGCAAAATAAATTTTTTTTTTAATTAAAAACCTTAAACTATGAATACTGAAAGGATTAAATAAAAACTTAAACGAAAAAATAAACAGGCAATTTTCATTCATAGTTATTGTCTTTCCGTAATATTTTATTACAGTTATTTGAAGATCCTTCATTCTTCATAACAGAAATTTAAACATCTAGGCCTCGCTTCAAAAACTCTTGAAATGTTTTCCACAAAATTGGATTAAATTTTTTTTTTATGTTTGTTACCTCATAACTTTGGACTGTGTGAACCAATTTTGATCATTCTTCTTGTGTTGGAATGCTGGTGCCTGCAGTGTTCACTATTGGCTATAGGAACTATGAAAAAAACCATAAAACCCAGTTTTGGTCCATGGAAGTCAGTTTTGTTTTTTGATAAAAATGATTATTTTTAATCAACTATCGAATGTTATTTGCCTTATCTTCCTTTTTGTCTGCACCTTACACAAAATTATTTGGCCAAATAACATGTCATTCTTTATATAAGGGATGCGATTGCATGCGTCAGTAAAAAACAAAACTAGCGAAATTATTTTCTACTGATTTAACCATGATTCAATTAAAATATACTTCTCGAGAGCATATTAAAAAAATTCTATAAATGGTTTGATGACTTAAAAATAATTAAAATTTTGCAAAATATACAAAAATGAACCATTTTATTATTATTTTAAGTTTCAAATTTATCGCCTCGAGAAATTCTATGTCTCAAATTATTTCGGAAGAACAATGTCGCTATGCCGACTTTTCACAAAAACCTGATCAATTTTAGATAGATAACCATAACGATTATGTTTGACTATCGGAATTTTTTATCTTTAAGAATAGTAGGTATGTAGATTTCGTTTAATTTTAGCTGAAATTTTTTTGTCCGTATTTCTTCGGTTTTTTTTTTTTTGCGTGGGCTAAATCTTAGCTGATAAATAACTGTGAACTTGGAAACGAATTTAAATACATTTTAGCTCTTCCAAATTTTCAACAGAATTTTGTATGGGAGCTAAAATCCATTTCGATCTGCGAATTAGGCTTTAATTGATCCAATTTTTTCTTATTATTAATTTTATGGAAAGTGGGTAGTAATTCATTAATCTTAATGTTGCTTTAACTATGTTGGAAAAATTAAATATTCACTGTCCAGTTTGCGAAAAAAAAAATAATTTTTAAAACAAAACTTGAATTTTGTTGGAGTTTTGCTACTATAACATTAAAATGGATTATTAAACTTTCAATTTTCTTTTTTTTTATCAAAAATAAAGCTACCTGTCATATACCGATTTTAGAAAAGTTGAACGATTTTGTTCAAAAAATTCAAACAATAGTTTCTAGACAAGACTTTATATTTCGAGAATCATTATTATCGGCAACTACCTGCTATACAATCGTTGTTTCCTTATATCCGATTTTCTCCCAAATTTCTAATTCGGTTTCAACTAAATTTTTAATGTAAAAGCATTTATACATTAAAGTTAAACTTTTTTTTTTTGAAGAATCAAATTTCCGAAAAAAGGACATCCAGGCTACAGTATTGCAATGTTATTTTTTTTCCCAAATAACACTGTGCTACAAAATAAAAAATTAAATACACCCGACAAGTAACATGATGTAGGCTGTTTATATGGTCGAATAATGCATACAAATATTTTCGTTATATTTTTGGAACCCTCCATTTTTTTTTTTTTTTATTTATACAAAAATCTATTTTTACAGACTTTACGATGTAATCTATCAATATCTCAGTCATTTTTTAACAATTCTCAATATGTTATATGTTTTTGGAAAGAGGGTTCTCAGACCTTTTAAATGATGCACATAAGTCTATTGTTAAAAAAAATTAAGTGTAGGTTTCTATCCCATAAATCTTGAAATTTTTTCAACTTCACCCATTTTTTATTGCACAATAAAACAAAAAAAAAAAAAGTAAGGTTATATTCTGAAAGAATATACATTTAGGCATAAATTTACATATTTTGTTATTGAATTTGACCAAATATGGCATATCATGATGTGAATTGCAAGGTACACAATAGGGTGTTCGTTATTTTAAAATAATTAGAATTTCTATGCTCCTAGGATCTTATATGGTTGGAAATAAACTAAAAAAAATATTCCACAAGTTTCAAGACTCTAACTTAATTCTAACCCGTGCCGCCAAGCGGTTGAAGTTTCTTATGAGAAAAACATGGGGTTTTTTGGACCTTGTTCGATCAATTTTAAATTCCAGCCAAACCATTTGTTCAAAAAATTTAAAACTTTACAGGCTCAAATTTAATAAGTTATAATTTAAGATTTTTAGCTTGGTAAAAAAATCATTTTTTTTTTAAGACTTTTTCAAAAATCCCTTTTTACACGTTTAATTCCAAAAAATTAAAAAACATATGTACATTTTAATACAAATATTATATATTTAAAATTTATATTACATTCAACACTTAATTTGTTTAAACAATAGACTTCTATACATCATTTAAAAGGTCTGAGAATCCTCTTTCCAAAAACATGTAACATATTGAAATGACTGAGATATTGATAGATTACATCGTAAAGTCTGTAAAAATGGTTTTTTGTAAATTAAAAAAAAAAAAATGGAGGGTTCCAAAAATATAACAAAAATATTTTTATGCATTATTCGAACATACGAACAACCTACACTATGTAATTTGTCGGGTGTATTTTCAGTGTCGCACCGTGTGATTATTTAGGTATAAAATATATATATTTTTTTTAAACGGCTCAGACGATTTTGAAAATATTTTTTTCTAAAAATGAATCTTAATAAAAGAAATTTAACTGCAAACCTATTTGTTTTGCAGCTCAATTTGATTTAAGATAGATAGTGTTTTTTTTTCCTTAAAAAAAACAAATTTTTTTTTTATTTTTAACAAATTTGTATGTAAAAAGTCTTGAAAATTTTAGCAACTCCAACTCTAAGATCAAGGTCGACCCAATCGGTCGTTTCGAGTGTATTTACACTCTTATTCAAGGATTTTATGTATTCAGAAATCCTTTTTCATCTTAATATTTTTTAAGCCATGGTTTTTTGTTATTGGTTTTGCTTTTTTTATAAATTTTTAAATTTATGTATTTCAAAATTTAAAAAATTAAAGTCATGAAAAATATTTTTTTAAATCATCGAAATTTCAGAAGAAGAGTTCACGAACATAAAGAATGAAGAAAAAAAAATCATTTCATACTAATTGATGATTTCAGATTGCTTACATATATATTTTTTCTTAAGGTCAAGGTTCAATGGTCTTGTGTATGCTTATGCATACGAATCCAATTTAATTCAATATATTTTACGAGATTTTTTTTTAGTATATTTCCCGCTAATCAATTATTTCCCCAAAAAGATTATCCATTAAATTCATTGGCTATTGCCATAAAACTAATGGTATGCATTCTACATTCACGCATAGATATAGATAGAAAGAAATCCATCCACTTTTTATGTTTAGCTCGTTTTTTTTTTTGTTTATATCTGCAAAGGATCAAACGCATAAAACATTCTCTATATTCGTATACATATAAATAATTTAAGCAGCTTTGGGATTTACAACTTTCCAGCTCTGCCACCAAGCATTTCGTCTAATAAACATAATCTCGTCCTTAAAAAAAAAAAAAAACGAAACGAAAAGAAAAGAAACTAAAAAGGACTTACTTACGATAATGTTAGTGAATGTGATGCGTTCAAAAGACTGAGAGTGTGTCATGTTAGGGAAGGGGGGAGAAATGGAAAGACGCAGCACGCGCCATACCGCCACTTTCACCATATTACTCGTCCTTCTTCCCTTTTTTTTTTAACAACAACCATTTGCCATAAACCTCTGGAAGATAAAAATGCAAACAAGTTTAATCCAATCAACTTTGTGTTGGTATGGTGTCGATGTATTCGAGAGAGATAGTGTGTGTATGTATGTGGATTCCACTCCCGTCACACATCAAGGACCTGTAAAACGCATAACTTTTTTATTCATACGATGACGGACATAAAATTCGACACCCCCATCACATGTCAAGTGCTTTATCCCATTTTGAAAAGGATCTCTCCCCCCATGAAAGTGGAAGTGCGCTGCAAAAGGAGAGGACAAGAATAAAAAACAAGCTTCAAATAAAGTGGGAAAAAATAGAAGAAAAGCTGTATTTTTTTGTTCGTCCTTTTTTGGCACAAAATAGAGAGAATGAAATAAGATGAAAGTATTTCTACGTATCTATCCAAATCATCAGCATCATCCGTGCGGCACCTTTGGTCCTTTTTTGCTTATCTCGTCTCTTCAGCCATATCTACTTAGACTTTCCGCATTCATGGTGTAAGCTGTAATGCCACCCCGACTCCTGTCAAACTGTCATTCAATTCCTGATGCCCAGAAAGGAGGTGTTTTTTACGAGTGCGTATATAATATGGTTGAGCTGAGAGATGTTTGTGTTATACCCTTGCTCTGGTCCGGGTTTTATTTGCTGCTAGAATTGCACATAAAAAATGGGGATGTCAAATGTTTACCTCATTCTTGATTATTTTTGGGTTTTTTGTGAGTGTATGTGTTTGATTTTTTTTTGTTATCTCCTGGAATTTTACTTTATGCAATCAGAGATTGAAGAAAATGAAAAATTCAAAGGACTCTCAAATTGTCTAGGATTGGGACGACTTTGAAGTTTAACGTTCCAAAGAAATTAATTTCCTTTGGACAATTTCGGGTGAATTTTCAATATGGGGAACAAAGAAAATTCTAAAAATCCAATTGAAATCCAAGGATTTCTCAAAATTGATGAAATACCAACATTTCAATGACGCGTCTTTCACGCAAAATACCAGTAAATCGTAAAAAATAGAAATAAGCAACATCGTTTCATATGTATCTACATTTTTTTGGGATTGCTTTATGTTTTCGAATAAATTTTAGATGCAATCGTAAAAACAAGGATTCGTGATTCTTTCTTCCTTCAAAAACTGCTCTTTCATATTGATCGAGGGAGGCTAGAAATAAACATAACAAGCTAAATGTCGGCTGAGCTATAAAATATATGAAAATATATTCATTGCAGAAATTCGATAGATGTCTTATTTGAACGGAAGGAACTTGACAGAATATATGGTAGTCAAAGTGGGCTGAGACTGAGATAGAGCAATAAAAATAAATTCGATGTATTTTCTTCATTTTCATGTATTAATACTTGAATATAAGTATAAGAACAAGATATTGAATGCAATTTATGCATATCATAAAAGCTGAAATAGTCATATAGTACCAATAAAAAAAATGTAGGTACGACTGAATCTTACTCAAAAAATTAAATGACTTTCAAATTTATGAATTTAAGGACCAAGTGGCGTAGCGTTTCTCAACTCAAAAAACTCCAATCGAGATGCTACTTTTTAAATTTTCTCTGTAGTTTAAATATGCAAGTAAACCATTAAATTCCATAGAAGTCAGTGATTTTTTTCCTTCTTTTATTTAAGAAACCCGTGATTTTTTTTCCTTCTTTTATTTAAGAAACCCGTGTAAGTGTCCCGTATTTTGTAATTTGTCCCGTGATTGTCCCGTATTTGCACATTCTCTGATTTTTGTATTCAATATTTTAAATAGTTTGTACGGAAAACAAGAAAACAGTGATTGGAAATTAAAATGTTTCTAATTTTTCGGATAAAGCATTTACCCTCTGTCGGCACACTGGTGCGAATTTGGCAGGAAAAAAATAAAAAGTGGTCACAAAAAAGTGTCTTTATAAGAGTAAAAATAAATGTTTTTGGAATTATGAATACAATATTCGAATTTCTTGGAAAATTCTACATCAATTTCTTATATGATTCTCTATAAAATAGTAAGACCGAAAAAAGTTCTAGCGACATGAAAAAGTGTAAACCAAATTCGCAAAAAAGAGGTGTGCCTACAGAGGATTAAGAATGAATGAATGAATAAATTTTATTGAGGCTTAAATAACAAAAATTAAAGTGTTTTTATTTTTACAAAAATTTTTAAAGTTAATAAAATTACCTTGTACGCTGCTGAAGAAAAAAAAAGTTTTTTGACTCCAAAGTCAAAAAACTTTTGCTGCAAGAAAAATTGCCTATACAAATAAATGGAGGTGACAAACGATTGAAAACTCTTCATATATTCTAGAACAGATAAGAATTTCGTTACCTAAGCTGCGTATTGTGCAACGAAAAGCAAAATTTTTGTTTAAGATTTCGTTGTGCTGGTTTTGTATGAAAATTTTCGTTTCTCCTCTAGACTAGGCTATAGTTTTTTTTTTTAATGTTCCTCAATTATTTAATTCCAGCTTCTGTTTGTCTGGTTGCTACACCTGGAAAAATGTATTTGAATAAAGAACAACATACACTGAACCAAATCCTTACGTAAATACAACGAAAAAATTCGTTGAGCCAACGAAAATTTAATTAATTTTCAGCCGATGAAAAATTTTATTGGCTCAACGAAATGGCTTTCATACGTTAATGAAGAACTTCATCAATCAACGAAAACTGTAGTATTTTAATGAAATTTTTCATAAAAATTTTTGATCGAGAGTTAATGAATTTTTACATCACTTTGCGAAATTTTTCATCGATTAACGTAAAATTTAATTAACCACGGTGATATTTTTCGTTAGTCAATGTATTTTTTGATTAATTTATGAAAGAACTTTCGTTAGCTAACGAATTTTTTCGTAAATTTAATGAATATTTTTATTAAATTACGAAAAAATATTTGTTAACTAACGAAACTTTTCGTTGTATTAATTGTATTTTTTTATTGGACTTGTTAAATTATTAATTTAATATAGTCCAAACCAAAAATTGGCGTTTCGACCCGGTGGAGCTCACTTAAGTCAACTGATGAGTCCGACTTATCGTGAGACACCTTGTCAATACGCAAATATTTTTTATGTTCAGCTCAACTTACATAGATTTTTAAACAAAAACCTAATGTGAACTATATAAAGCAAGATTCAATTTTTAATCATTAAAACAGAAATGCACCCAAGTCTAGGTTTTTTTTTTTTGTAATGCAACGATTTTTTTCGTTAACTGATGTATTTTTTCATAAGCCAATGTAATATTTCATTAGTATATGAAGAATTTTCATAAGCTTATGAAGATTTTCGTTAGTTAATGTTGAATTACATAAGTTAATGAATTTTTTCGTTACTTAATTAAAACTTTAATAAAGTAAGGAAAAAATTCTTATTTTTATTCTTTAAAATGAGTATGAAATTTTTCGTTAATTGATGAATCTTTTCATTGAATTGGATTATTTGGCACTAAAAAGGGAGAAAAAGTGTATGAAACGTTTTCATTAATTAATGAAGGTTTTCATATTACGAAAAATTACATATTTTCGTTGAGCCAACGAAAGTTTCGTTGGGCCAACGAAAATGTAGTGTATGAAACGATTTTCGTAATTTTACGAAATTTATTATTTTCAGTGTATGGAAGAGTAAATAACCCAGAATAGTTTCAAGACTTTCAAGGACATGTTAAAAGTTGTATTAAAGATCATACAATTTCAAAATCATTTAAAATAAAATTAAAATGTTAAAAAGCAGCTCTCCCGATTTTGATTAAAAAAATATTTTTGTGGAAGTAGTTATTAACAGACATTATTATAAAATCATTTTCTTGATTTCGTAAACGACTTAAATGATTCCAACAAAAAAGCTCCAAAAAAAATCGTTCTTGATATCAAAATAAGGAAAAATTATCAAAACTCATTTAAAAAAAATTGAAATTTTTTTGAAAAATCAATATTTTCAAAACGATCCAATGAATTTTGTACCTGTCCCGGGTTTGGCGCAAGATGGAGAAAAATTTAAACAGAAAAATCAAATAATTTTTAACATGGTGCAGTTTTTGACGTCCTTCAATGTCGGAATAGTTTCATGTATTGATACATTTTAGTTTTATTTTATTTTCTCCATCAATTAATTATTCATTTTATTAATGCATGAAGTGCAATCAGATTCAGCATTACTTAATATTTGTTGGTAATTTTTTTGTTTTTTAATTTTAACCTTTAAATTGCGACGACCAAGACGTACATTCGACTTAAAAAAGTTGAAACATAATGAAAAAGTTATAGGCTATTGATTATGTCATTTAGAAAGGAACTAAGACGTTCACGGGTTTTTATTGCAGGAATCGATCAATGGGTTATAAGAGAAGATAAAACCGCGGAGTGCTATTAAATGAGAGGGTGGAAACTAAAGATAGGGGTGTAAAAGCCCCCTTTTTGGTTATTTCAATATATATCGTAAACCGAGCAAAATTTTAATATATTGCTCTCAAAACTTTTTGTAGAGAATTGAATTTCCTATTAGAATAATGCTTTTTAAAAATTGAAAAAAAAAAAATTTCCATAATAAAATAGTCGAAACAATCATAAAAAAAATATAAAAAAAAATCGATTTTTTGAGTTTTTTTGCTTTTTTAGTTGTACATTTTTTTTGGGTTGAGATAGACATAAATATTGCTCCAAAGAAAAAAAGAAGATTAAATTTCCTTCAAAATGATGTACTCACTAAATTTTTTCATTAAAAATTAACCTAAGTATGGCCATTTTAATCTATCTTTTTTTCGCATTTTTAATTTTACTCAAGTAAAACAGAAACATTTAGGGGAAAGTACGATAACTTAAGCACCAAGAACTGATAATGAGATTTTGTAGAGGGGTTAAATACAATCATTGTTTACTATGGAAGGGGGGGTCTATGTCCCCCCGTTTTGGCAGGAGGGGCAATTTTCTAAAAAAAATACTTAAAATAAAAAAAAATTATTAAAAAACAACGGCAACACTTACAGTTTTGATTGATACTTTTTTCAAAAGCTAGAATTATAAACTTAATATTAATTTTAAAATGAAGTTATTTTAATCAATTTTTTTTTAAATAAACGAGTGATTCCGATAATAAAAGTATTTTGTCTATTTTTCAATTTTCTCAAAAAGTAGAAGGCATAGGAACCATATGATTTTCATGATTTGATAAGAAATCAATTAAGGCAGTTTACTTTGTCGATCAATTTCGTATTGAAGTCCACAGTCTTTGTGAAAATTGTACTCAATGTGCTTTTTAAACTTTTTTTTCACAAGTTTTGACTTTGAAATCGGGTATTTCAAAAACAATTGATTAAAATAACCTATTACTCAATAGACATATTAAAAAAAACTCAGTCAATAATACATCGTTAACGTTAAAAAATGTACCTACTAAAAACTAATACCGTAAGGCTTTAAGAAAAATTAGTTAATAATATTTATTTTTTTTTTTTTGTCTAAAATTTTTGAGTTGGAAAATGAATCGCAAAAAACATAATTTTAGAAAAAAAAATATAAATAGTTAATTTCTGGCTTTTCTAAATGATATCAGAAACATATTTCAATTATTTTTTTATTTAAGTCCTATTTTTAAAAACTTTATACTATTTAAACTCCTATAAGTTTTCTTTCTGGTTTGAAGAAAACAATATAGAAAAACATTCTAACTGCTAATGAGATAAGTACAACCTTTCATCAACTAGAGTCGATATCCATCATAGACTTGGCCAGAACTTTGAATTGGTATCTAAGAATTTGTTTACATGGCCAAATAACAGCTGCGCAGAAATCAAGCCTATAGATATAGAATAACTCATGTTAATACAGATGTGTTTTTGGTTCGAGAAATCAGTTGTGGAACAACAAGCTTTTAAAAATCTCAAATAATTTGTGAGTGGTGAGAAATCTCTAAAGAAGATCACAATTGCGAGGTTTTTGTGACTCTCACAAGTTGTGGCTTTTGGGGAAATTACTGTATTAATTTCAACTTTTCTTGTAAATTGTAAAGCATCAAGGATGATGGAAAGAATCACTGCACGACAAAATTAAAGTTTTTGTATGATGAATAAACCAAACAATACTTTTCCAAAGGTTTTTGATGTGCTGAGCTCGAATCCGAATTCAGAAATATTCTATCAGCTCCGGTTTTTTAAATATTACCGCTTGAAAATGCAAAAACACCTGTTTCTGAAGTTATGCTGCAATGTGAGGGATTTTTTTTTAACACTCTTTTTGAAGGTTTGTTTAAGAATTGCTTTTGTTCTTAAAAAATTTGTTTTAATCTTTGCGATATCTTTTTTATAATCCGAGATATTTTAATTAAAAGTTACTGCAGTTTGAAATAACGTTATTGATAAAATAAGCCAAAACACACGTACCTACTTAAACCTAAGATATCTCGGTTAGTAAAACAGATATCGGAAAGATTTAAACAGATTTTCAAAGAAGTAAAACAATTCTTATAGATACAACCCGTTAAAAATTATGTTGAAATAAGGTACCCCACATCATAGCATAACCTCAAAACCAGACAAAACACGTTTTCTTTCGCAAATTCTAACGGCAAAATTTCAAGAACTAAGATTGATAGAATATTTCTAGCTTCATTTTCAAATTAAGCACACCAAAAACTATTGCAAATGTATAGTTTGGTTTATTCATAATAAAAATAGTCAAATTTTGTTGATCAGCCAAAAAACGTGTTTTTGCATTTTCTAATGCCAATATTTCAAAAACTAGAGCTGATAGAATATTTCTGAAACCAGATTCGAGTTCAGCACACCAAAAAACCCTTCGAAAAGTATTGTATAGTTTATTCATCCAAAACCTTGTTGTGCAGTGATTAATCTCCGTTGGAGTGAACGGTTTAAAAGTATAGATTTTAGGTTCCAAATTGGAGGTGGCTAACTAAAATCTATTTGGCTAGAAAAAGTTATGGAGGTCTAGATTCCCATCTAGTGGGAACAAAATCCACGTAAAATTCCATGCAAAATAGAATTGTACTTACTCCACTTTTTTATGGAAGAAAATGCACACTTAAAAATATGTTTGATAAGGGAACTAATTTCTCATATTTTTTTAAGGATATCCAATAGTGTGCCCAAGAAGAGGTCACCTGCCCAAGGAGGGGGCCAATACGATGCCGACACGTTCAAACAGTGTTTTCTTCAAACCCTGTTCTGTTTCAAATCTGGGGAAAAAAATTGAATCATGTTAAGAGTTTTGGTACAAAGATCTCTTAAAATTTGAAATTTCTGTGTCGGACTTGATTTGCATGATTAATTTACTCTTAAAATGCCATGATAATCACCTATAGAGCAGCAATCATCTGCAAACAACCCAGTAGGACACAACTCGAATAAAATTTAATAAAACTTTAGAGACATTGATACCTAGCAGGGTTCTTCCTTTTTTGCACCTAAAAAAATTTATTCAAAAAAAGCCGCATGATTTTTATTTTCGTTGCATTAAATCTTTTTTCTAGACCGAGACTTTAAGACCATCAAGAAAATTCATTATGAAAATGCGAATATTTTACAATTACAATCAGTCGCAATTAGCCGCCCATGTAAGTCATATTTATGGCACATCCATTAACATACTCGTAGTCGTATTATTATCATCTATGAACTCAAAGAATAAATTCAAATAGCCCCTATACCTTTGAGTAAGTATAGAAGACACGATTCAGTCTTAGTCTCTTTCCATTTTTTATATATATGAATACTTTTGATACCCCCGCAGTGCAACGAGCTACTTCTCATCTTTTAACAGCAGCTTTATAGGCGTCATTCTTTCTGTCTGATGCTTTGGCAAAAAGGAACTAAAATCACCTGACAAATTGCCATAAATATTATCAGCAACCGAGTGTGCAGTGCGCTAACATAAATTCGGTCGCTGTTTCCATGTAAAATGGTAAAAATGTAGATCGTTTTTTTTTTTTTTTGGTCTTGCAATGAGAATGCAATTTTATATAAATGGAAAAACATTACACATTAAAACAACAACAAACAAAACACACACAAAAAAAAACATGCAAACTATTTAAGTGTGAAATACCAAAGAGTCGTAATTGGAAAGGAAAAATTTAATATATTCGCCTCTTTAACGTTTTTTTCTTTATGCGACTAGCTAAAGCTATTATACAAACGCAGACTTGACTCACAATTATAAGCCTACCTACATTTTTTATTTAGTATAGCATGTCCTCCCACTGACTGTGAGCGAGAATAAGAAAAATGATTTATATGGATTTAATAATGTTTATTACAACCCATTTTGAATTAAATTTACTCTTTAACAAAAAAAAAAAAGTAAAACAAAAAAATATGAAAATATTATGCGTAGACAGGTGAAATTGTATGCATATTTTAACAATTGGAAGCACTCGACAGCGACAGGATTGAGGCGAAATGTGCATTTGCAGAGCAATTAAATATTTATATCCAAAACCTAAAGAAAAATTATCATTAAAATACGAGTAAGTAAAAATAATATAAATAAAAGTATTGTGGATTTTTCTGCGCTAATGAGGTTGAATTTCGCATTCGCACATTTTGCAAAATTGAATATCTTTATACTCCAATGCTACTAGTCACCGCGCTACTGAAGAATATCTTTCATCAACCTACATTCAATGTTTTTTCTATTTTTAGATTAAACTGCAGACTACAGTGTTGAAAAAAAGTTGAAACACATTGAATTTGTTTATTCAACTGTTACCGAAATAATAATAAAATAACTGCAATATAAAACAAACCGATCTTGTTTCAAAAAAAAAAAAAGTTCATAGAAGTTGTAATCAACTTAAAATTGTTCATTTTGTAGCCTTTTAATTTATTCCTTAAAAAAAAAAAAATTGTGTTTCAACTCCGATCAGAATTTGATTTTTTTCTCTCCATCATTCTGCAGCTGGCGATATGTTAGTCTTATTCGTCTAGGCGAAGATAACCCGCAGCTTGAGAAACAAAATGGTTTCTTTCCCTTTCTGAACTTTCTTAGTTCAGAAAAAAAGGGGTTGGGGTCAAAATTCTGCCGGGGTCAAAATTCTTTTGTCAAAATTCTGCTTTCAAAATTCTGCTTTACAAAATTCTGCTTTCAAAATTCTGCTTTTCAAAATTCTGTTTTTCAAAATTCTGTTTTTCAAAATTCTACTTTTCATAATTCTGTTTTTCAAAATTCTGCAAAAAATTAAAAAAGGGTTTGGAAAACGTTAAAAAGCGAGCGCTTTTTAACATTTTCCAAACCCTTTTTTAATTTTTTGCAAAATTCTGCAAAATCATCTTCTTGAAAAATTATCTGCTTATTTGATTACATACTTACCTACACTTGTGCTCATATAATTAAGCCACTCAAATTGAAATTCGGACTAAGTTCAAAATAAAGTATTTATTTGCTTCACTAACTAAACTTTTATGTACATATAAATATTTAATTATTTTTAATTCATAATATACAAATTTTTCAACATAATCTTATTATTCAGGGCAGATTTAGTGTAAAACTGTTAAGATTTCGCCAACCCAAGTGGACATATAATTAAGCCATCTGCAATAAAGACATCTGATGTCGTGTATATAGTGTTTAAAACCACTTTTTACCTTTAGTATTTTGTTGGAAATCCTCTTTGTCGTATAACTTCTGCACATCTCTTGGACATTGTACCGACTAGCGCTGCGCATTGAGAAGGAGTAATTTTATTCCATTCTTGTTGGATTATTTCCCAAAGAGAGGCCTTATTCATGGGTTTTCGGGCCGCGACAGACCTTTTTATAATACCCCATAGATTCTCTATGGGGTTTAAATCTGGACTTTGAGCAGGCCACTCCAGAACTCTAATGGAATTCGATTCAAACCAAGATTTTACGACCCTAGAGCAATGCTTAGGGTCGTTATCTTGTTGAAATATCCAGGCGAGAGGCAAATTATCGGCATAATCCCTGTTCAAATGAGTGTCCAGGATGTCTTTATACATTTCCCCAGTCATTTTGCCATTGATCTGTATAATAGGACCAACCCCAGATGAGGTAAAGCAGCCCCAAACCATCACCGATGAACCGCCGTGCTTAACCGTCTTTTTCGTGTATTTGGGATCCAATTCTTTTAATGGAGGGCGTCTGACATACGGTCTTCCATCGTTTCCAAACACGTTAAACTTGGATTCATCACTCCATACGATTAAATTCCAAAAACGCAGGCTCTTATGAAGATGTTCTCTCGCAAAACCAAGTCTTCGTTTGATGTTTTTTTTTGACACGTTTGGTTTTCGTCTCGCGATGCGTCCATTCAAGTTGTTTTCCTTCAATCGTCTTCTTACAGTTTGTGAGGATATTTTAACATTGAAATCCGTCTCCATTTGGGCTCTAATTTGTACTGACGTCATGAAGGGATCGGATTTGCTGAGCCTAGTCATGATTCTATCCTCAGCAGGAGTGGTTTTTCGTTGCTTTTTTCGTGGTGAATCCTCAAAAGTTTGCTTATTTCTATAATATTGAATCGCGTTCCTTACTTTACCACGAGAAAAACCTAAGATTTGGGTTACTTTCATAACGTTTTGGTGGATTTGAAAGCATTCCCAGATGATTTTTCTCTCACATGGAGTAGAGCTTTTATTTTTGCCCATTTTAGTTAAAGTTTACTAAGAATAAGCTAACAGTTAATTTAATTAGATTTTAATAAAAAATTGGTAACGGTAATAATGAAATTACCTGTAATAAATGAAATGGCTTAATTATTTGAGCACTTGCCTTACGAAGCTATCACAAACAACTGCAAGCGATTAAAGAACTAATTCATTTTCTTCTTGATTTGGCAAGTGTTTTTCTTACACGGATAACGGTAGTTAGTAACCGTTAAACAAAAGAGATAAAAAGTGATATAGGAAAAAAAAAATTGAGAAAAACGTGTTCGTTGGTTTTGTGGCTTAATTTAGTGAGCACAAGTGTACATAATTTTTGAATGCATATTAATTTTTGTTTTATAAATGAATAAATTTGAAAATATTAAGAAAAGGTTTTTAATACTAAACATTTCCGAAAATAATTCAAAATTTTTTAATTTGTCAAATAAAGACGAATATTCAAAAATTTTAAAAGAAAAGGAATATCTTTTATCAAACAACATCGGTTCCAATAAGTTATAGATTTTATTTGAAAGAAAGTCAGTCTATGCAATTTAAAAAATGTTTGCGACACTTAAACAAAAAAAAATTAGGAAAGTACCAATGTTGAATAACATTAATGAGTTGTATTTTTCTTTAGTCAGCGCATATGCTATACAAAAAAAAAAACAGAATTGGCAGAATTTTTTTGTTCAATTATAATGCTTACAGAATTTTGAAAAGCAGAATTTTAAAAAGCAGAATTTTGAAAAGCAGAACAGAAAATAAGCAGAATTTTGAAAAACAGAATTTTCGTTAAAAAAGCAGAATTTTGAAATGCAGAATTTTGAAGCCAGAATTTTGATCCGATCCCAAAAAAAAGTTCTTATAATTTTGTACCATTAAACACTTCTCAAACCATGTATGTAGTTGATGCTTTAAAAGCATAATGAATGCCTTGAGTTTACGTTTAGTGAGTATTTCTACGATAGCCGATATGCACTGTGTAGCTCCGTGAAGCCAAAATTATTGGGAACTCTAAATTTTTGAACCAACTAAGTCTAATTCGTTTGTCCGCCTTTTGTCCATGCTAGTCAACCCCAAATTCAATTAAATATAGTAAAACAAAATTATTTTATTATTATTTATTATTTTATAGATATGTATTATTTTATAAATATTCATATAAATATACATAGGTAATAAAATAAAATAAAAATATTTCCGCTAAGATTGTTACATAAAAGTTACGCATACACCACAGTGACTTTCTTATATTGCTTTAATTTAATCACTGACTGAATAGTAAAACCATCTGAATTTTGTTGACCATTTACTTACTGAAATGTTTACGGTTGTACTTTGAATTTTGTATTTTGTTGCTCCTGAACGTAAGGTGAACTCGAGGTGGAAAAACGACATAAGTTTAAATTTTTGAAAAAATAATTTTTGGGGATTTTTTGAATTTTTCAGTACAAAATTGTTTTTGAATATCTTTTGAGCGTAGCGTGGACAAACGATGATTTTTTATTTGTATCCATTTTTTGAGGTGGACAAACGATTGCCCAACAAACTAAAAAAAAAAAAATATAATTTTTGCGGATTTTAGAAAAAAAAGATATTTTGTATAAAAGTTGCTTACCTATTTCCTACACTATAATTTTCGGTAAGTGTATAGAACTAAAGGTGGACATGCAACTGATTTTTAATTTTTCAGACATTCTCTAAAAATTTGCTCTAAAAGAGCAAAGAATACAAATTTGCTAAAAACAAGATGGAAAAACGAAAATTTTCGGTGGACAAAAGGTGGACAAACGAATAGGATATTCGATCCTAATGTTAAATATAAGTAATCGTAAATTAACTTTTGAATTCTTCAGCACATTTTTTCGCTCCATCACCATCAGGCTTATGGGACCTGTAACACAAAACTACAAAGAAGACTCAAATTGACGCGAAAAGACGCGACTTAACGGACAAGGGCAACTAAGGGAAATGGTAACGGAGTTACGAATACCAGAGTTATGCGCGACAAAGTTACGCAAAACCGAAAATTCGAGCAACCGAAGTTATGAAAAACCAGAGTTATGAACTCCAAAGCTATGAAACGATGTTTTCGGGTTGGCAACCATTAAGATGAACGATATACGGCAGGAACGTACCGAAAAGCTTGAGAATATAGGTTGAGTCAAGGCAAGAAAAAAATTGTATGGAACGGGGGCGTCTATTCCCCTCCTTTAAGCCGGGAGGGGGGATTTTCTAAAAAAAATGACTTAATTTGAAAAAAAAAAATTATTAAAAATCAACGGTTAGGTACACCATTAATATCGTACTGTACTTTTTTGTAAAGCCAAAGACTTGTTTTTGTATCTTGTTTTTAAATAAATCTGTTTAATGAAGCAGTTTTTAAAAAATTAATTTTCAAAAAAAATATATGGCTTTTTTGAAAAAAAGTAGTTTTAGTTTTTTTTTAATTTATCGAAAACGACAAGACGTTTTTGGATCCACTTTTCAGTTTTTGTTTAAAAACAAATAAAAATATTAAATTATATAATTTAAATTTGCACTTAATTATATACAACTTTGAAAGATATAAGTTCGAAATTTATTATTTTACCTTTTTTTAAAAAATTTTGATTTGGAAACTAATTTTTCATGTCCCATACAATTTTTTTCTTGCCTTCACTCAACCTATACGCTCTAGCTTTTTGGTACGTTCCCCCCGTATATCGTTCATCTTAATGGTTGCCAACCCGAAAACATTGTTTCATAGCTTTGGAGTTCATAACTCTGGTTTTTCATAACATCGGTTTTTCGTAACTTCGGTCTTTCATAATTTCGGTCTTTCATAACTTCGGTTTTTCGTAACTTCGGTTTTGCGTAACTTTGACGCGCGTAACTCTGTCGCGCATAACTCTGGTATTCATAACTTCGTCGGTTTCCCTGTTGATTTGTTCTTGTACACAATTTGTAGTTTTTTGATGGGTCAAAACTCTGTAAGTTTATTCAACAGAATGGAACACAGAATACAGACAAAGTGTAAACTTTGGTACTACACTCGGGAAACAGCTCCGTACATTTTCTACCCCCCTCTAACTTCTATACCAAATACGCCAGAAATTTAAAACCCACTCTATTTGTTGAAATAGTCAAAAATAAACTATACATAATTTCAGCTTCAAAAATCTCAAAATACATAACAGACTGAAACTTGTTATTTGGCACACCGATGGGTCTTGTGGTTCATACCAGTGAATTTTCGCTGAATTTCCACAAAATATTTTAGAGCACTTCTGAATATAGTCACATAAATTATCGTAGAATCTTTTGTTACTTGGTAGAATATTAGAGCTGGTATAGTTTATACAAAGGAAAAAAAAATTATAAAATTTTAGTATTTTACCCAGGGGGGGCGTAGTAACCGTTCATTTTTACTGAATTCTCATCAAATACTGTAGAGCACTTCTGAAAGAATCTTATACAGTTTGGTAGAATCTTTTGCAAAAGAAACTTTAAAATAGACATTCTCTAATCAAAGAGTGTGGTTCCCATCCTTATATATTCGAACACAACTACCTTAAAAGAATTAGGAAATGCTTGACTTTTTTTAAGGAAAGGCGCTAGAACCAAAGTTTTTAAATTTTACAGCAATACCTTGCAAAAAGTAGTGAAATCACGACAAAAACATAAATATTTAAAAAAAAGAACCAAGTTCTCTTATGTTAAGATTATGCTGGAACAAAAACTACTAAGATGTAAAAGTGTACCAAGTTCTAAAGCTTGGTTTTAAATTTGTATCAATAATTAAATTTTGATTGCTTACTTGGTAACTTTACAAATAACCTTAAAAATCGATAAATTAAAAGAAAAGTTGTTAAGTAATTTGGTACACTTTTAAGTCTCAGTAAGCCTAATTTAAACATAATATGGCTCTGGTTTCCTTTTTGGCAGATAGAATTGCGGGACCCTTTTTCTTCGCTTTTTTATCATCGTTATCTCAATCGAATGTTTGTAGGATTGTTTTTTTTTTTTTTTACAGTCAAGAAATTGTAAGAAAGTTTCTGCACACCACTGTATGTTTGACTATGCGTTTTTATATTTAATCTATAAATACAACTAGAAGTAGATCAACTAATAAGAAACTGAAGAATACCTAATGAGATAATGAATTTTTTTTCTGTGCAAATAAACCATTCTGCCTACTTGATAGCTAATGCTGGTGAAGATTATAATGTTGGCTCCAAGCTATTATCGCTAGCATGTAACTGGTATTAACATTTTTCACTTCTACACCAACAAAACAAAGTGCGAATATAATTCTTATATTATTTTGTGTTTGTTTTTTTTTTTTTGTCTAAAGTGCATGATATAATAAAATTATAAGTTTATAATGAGGTATAATTTTACGATTATAGAAGTTTTATTAAAATTAAACATTTAATAGCAAAGTACGAGTACATTCTTATTTATTTCTATATTAAGCTAAACAAATACAAAACATGAGAGAGAACTGCGGTATTCACATGTCCGGAACGAAACGACAGCCAACGATTTCCTGAAACATCCCATTATTAGCATTGGGCATTGGGACTTGCACATTCTCGCTGATTCCAAGAAACTTAATCTGGCGTAAAGTAATTTTGTGCAAAATTTCACACCCCAAGAAATGTAGTGGTTGATGATGAAGACATTAAAGAGTCAATGATGCAGATTTTCAAAAGGTGTTGATGTATTCGAAGAACAGAAAAGTTATAGAAGCGGAACCTAAAGTTCTTGTTAAATGCAAGTGTTTAAAGTTATAATGATAGGGCTTATAACATATTAAAGGGTTATAATTATGTTAAGTTGGAAAATAGCAGCGTTTCTGGTCAATTATAAATTTATTGCATCAAATTTGCACAATGTTGTATTATTTTTTTAAAAGTTCATTCATGCATTAGTTAATCAGGGGTTCATTTCAGTTAAAATACTATAGGTATTCCTAGATATTTACGCTAACCTTATCAACACAAAAAAAACGTGTTACAAAAGCTGAGTTATATCCAAGATGTTGCTGTTGCACGAATTTATTTTCGAATCTTCAGGCAGGTACCTACAATGGTCGTTCTGCTATTCATTATGAAACAGCAAACCAAACTGAGCAGAAACCAAGTGACAGTTGTTAAAAAGACCAACTACAAAAAAGTATTGGCAGATTGAAAACCACACGTCTAAAAAAAATACTCTTTATTATAATAATGAGTTTTTTCATAAACTTCTGCCTAACTTAAGCCTGCGTTAGACGTGTTTATAAAGTCAGATTTGCGATCGTACTTACTTACTACCACTCCAATACCTGCTGTTCAAAATCAATCGGACAGATTGCGCATAGCCAAAAAAAAAAGATTACTGCAGAACTCACGAAGCAGGGGCGTACACTCCCTTGGGGCAAGCGGGGCGGCGCCCCGGGGCCCCCGACCGACCCTTAGGGCCCCCACTGGAGACAATGCAGAGAAGGAAACTGTTAAGGTTACCCAAGGGGCCCCAAAAAAATAAACTGCTTTTTTAAAAGAAAAAAAAATTATAATTTTATCTTAGGGCCCCAAAAAATATTACTTGAAAAATCTTTGCAACCACAAATAATACATAAGGGGCCCCAAAAAAGCGAAAAAATTTTGTGAATGGCATACCAAATATTACTTCAAGTCAATACATTAGGGGTCCCAAATAAGCAAACAACTTCAGGCCAGGGGCCCCAAAAGCCATTACCTTAATTAAAAAAAAATTTAAAAAAAATTGTTTTTAAAATTAACTTACATTATTTGTTGATGGATTACTTAATATTACTTTAGGAGCCCCAAAAAATATGACTTCGGGGCTCCAAAAATATTATATGAAGGGTCCCAAAAAATAATTTTTCGGGAACCCCGTTAGTTGAGAGGCAATCAAATATCCCAAAATCTATTACTAAGGAGCAGAAAAATATTCATCAAATTTTCTGATGGCATGACAAATATTATTTGAGGATCCTCAAAAGCTATTACTTCAGTGGTTTAAAATAATCAAATGGAAAATTAAATATAAATTCAGGGGCCCCAACATAAATACATCAGGTCTAAAAATAAAAACATTACGCATTCCGAATATTACTTCAGAACAGAGGCCCCAATACCTATCAATTCTTGGCTCCAAAAAAATATATTATATTTTAGGGGCCTCTAAGCACTTAATTTTGAGGCCCCAAAAATAATTTTTCAGGGGCCCCAAAAGAAGTAAACTATGTTTGATGATGGAAATTCAAATGTGTACATATTACTTCAGAACAGAGGTCCCAAGAACTATCAATGCTAATCTAAAAAATTTTTATTTTAGGGGTCTATAAATATTAAATTTTGGGGGCCCCTAGTACAAGTATTTACTACTTTTATGATAGACGTTTTAAGTAAGTATAGCAAAGTGTATTACGAACATATTAAAACATAAAAATAAACGTTAAAAAAAAATAAGCCATACAAAAAAGAAATTATGCCGTATACGTACTTTTTTTTTGTATCTAAGGTGCCCCAAATATCAAAGGGGCCACAAAATTTAGTCTTGCCCTGGGGCCCCGGCGCATAGTGCGGTGATTCAGTGCAAAGTATGGAAAAAATTCAAAACAGCCTAATTTTTATGATCTTTTCTTTTAACATTATTTTTTAGTCTCATGGCAAGTAAATAGTGTATAAAAACATTTTTTATTTCGGTTATAAGTTTTTGTCATATAAGTACACTAAGGATTGTTATTTTTATAACTCAAAAAGTGCGTTTTTCATACAAATTGTGTGTAAAAAGGCTTGAAACAATCAGTCATAGCTAGCAGGGACGCGGGTGGACGCGGATGAATGATACCTTTTTGGAAAGGTCGTATTTCCCACTTTATAACCTATTAACTTTTTTGATGAATGCACGTGAATAAAAAATTATGCTGAACTTTGAAAATAAGCTGTTTTTGTGAGAAATTAACCGTTACTTTACGGGTTATTAAAACGATCTAAGACTTTGGAGTGCAAAAAAAAACCAATAAAATATATTAAGCTTACCCTTCTTACGAGTATCCAATTAAAAACCGGTTTAATTGGAGCAATTTAACTCCGTGGTGCATCACTAAATGGCCTACTTTTGACATGTTACCTTTAAGAGGTTGTGTAGCTTGCTGTAGTTGCATTTTACAAAAAAAAATTACAGTTCATCTAGTTAGACATCTGGCTATAATTTTGCATTCTTCATAACCGGTTTTAGAAGGTCAAATTTTTTGACTTTTTTCCACTGGTCGCCGCACTGTGCGGCGACTCAACGTACGCCAATGTCACGAAGACATTTATTTGGATCTTGATTCGATGTTTTTGTTGTTAATAAATGTTAATACAGTCAAACTTCTTTATAACGAACTTCTTTATAACGTAATTTTCTCTATAGCGGATTTCATTTCGTTCCCCTTCCCCTTAAAAAACATTCCATACGAATTAGTTTCTTAATAACGAAGTTCCCTATAACGAAATTCTCTTTATATCTGCGTTTGTTTGGGAATATTTATCTACTGCTTAGTACTTAAACCTGCTTTGAACTACTTTTTCAGTATAGCATATAGACAGGTAAATCGTTCGTTTGAGTTTACATTTTAAGTTATCCAATCACAAGGCTATTTCGCTATGAGAGAAATTGGCGAATATTGATAAAATTAAAAGTGGAGAAAAGAAAAATATGTGGCTGAAAAATTTGATGTGTCGTTTAGTACACTATCAACAATATTAAAGAATTAACTAAAAATTTTAAAGTTATGATTCATGTGCATGTTCAATTTCAATGTTGATATGTTTTAACTAAAAAATATAAATGAATAAATTTCCTTAAGATGAGTTCTTTTTTGTACCATATTATTTCAAAAGAAGACATGCAGTGTTAAAAAATAAATTTTCTATATAACGAATTTTTTATAAAACTTCTTTATAACGAAGCAAGTTTTTATTCCCTTGAAGGTTCGTTATAAAGAAGTTTGACTGTATTGCAAAAAGAATGGGTGATCAAATTTTTTAATTAGGGTGGTGCAAAAATGTTTTTGTTCTATTTTTCTCTATAAATTTGGATTTCAATGACACCGAAAATTTCTAAATCGTGTTTTTTCAGCTACCAAATTAGTTTATATCGAAATTTTTCGTATTAGGGTGGCTCAAAAAATGTTATTTTCTAATCTTCTTCAGCTGCTTGTGAAATTAAAAAAAAATCTAAGTGGTTATTATTCCAAGTTATCGAAGCAAAAAATATTTTCCATTAGGGTGGTCCAAATTTTTGTTTGATATTTACTACAGAGAAAGTTTGTAAAACGTGTTTTATAAAATAATTTAAAATTTAGTATTGTGGCATTATTGGGCTCAGAAAAAGGCTATATTTTACATTTACCCTTCGAACTCAACCAAAGTTAGTATAATTAATTTAATATACATTTAATATTACTATGTATACCAAAAAGCGCACTTTGCAAACTTTCTTATTTCTCTTATTTTGCACATCTTTAGTAAATCTTACCTTTACACATCAGACATATTTAAATCGATATTTATTTGTTTCCCAAATATTTTACTACCCCAGGAACGAAATACCATAATTTTGTTTTTACGTCTTCATCTGGTGTAGATGCAAATAAATTAATGTGCCACGAAATTTAACCATAAACAAAACTATATAACCCCACGTTGAGTTTTGGTTTTTGGTCAATGATTTGCAAAATTAAACCAAAAACATATTCAATCAACACAACACACATAGCTTAAGACTCAAGGGTGATATTTTGTTGATAAAAAAAGGACACCCTTCACACAACTGATAACTGCAATCGTCCTACATCAGTTGTGGGTAATAATCGTTCCACTTAAACCAAATAGCACCAGCGCCCCCTTGGTGCCCTTATTTATTATGAATATATCCCAAGCTGATGGTGCCTTTTTTTTTGTACTCTCCCGGGCACTCATATTTTTTATGCATATCTATCTTATGTGTACGCAAGGACACATAAATATACACAACACTCATAGGTCTTCATCATGAGCACACATTTTTTATGTTTTTATTTCTGAATATTCCAACAAAAAAAAACGACGAGGGAAACGAGATTAAATGTCCTAGATAACAGTTCTTCATCATCACACAGCACCAGGGCTAAAGCACATGCAGAGAGAGTGGGTGGGTGATTGATCCCGGTGATGTCCTGGCTCACTCCGAATCGAAATAAAGCACTCCATGGTTTTTATGAATTTATGTGCGAATACCATCTCAAGATTATGGATGTAAAAAACGACGAAAGCACCTAAAAAACCCGGGGGTGGCTGTGACGCCAGCCACTGCCTGCGCGGCAACCAGCAGCCGCAGCCGTGTCAGAAAAGGGGATGATGGCGTGCGTGTGTGGTGTGTGTGGGGGGCAAACAGCACAGTGGCGATGCGTGGTGGCCGGGCCGTTTGCCGATGCCATTCAACTTTATTGCTTTGGTCATTATTTTTATGATTATTGTTGTTGTTGTTGCTGGTGTTTTCCTATTCATTCGTTCCTTTCTCGTTTTTTGTGTGTGTGTTTTTTTTTTTGCAATGCCAATGCGGTATAAGTATCGTGGACTCTCTCGGCCCAAATTGAATTGGAATGCTAATGTATGGAAATCGAAAAAAAGAGGTCCTGTTGTTTAGTTTATTTTTTCATAGGATTCGTCCTTTTTTATTTCTGTACTTCGACGTGGTCAGCAGAAATGTTTTTTCGTTTTTTTTTTTATTCTTTGTGGCTTTTTTGTTAAAAAGGATACTCGTTCGTAGATGTGAGCAATTTCTATAGTCCTGTGTGATGCTGATGGTTGTGTCTTGTATGGTGCTCAGATGGGCTGGTTAATGTTTTTTATTCATTAGAAGTAAAAAGGGTATCGCCAGATAAAAGTTAATGCTTATGTGGTAGAAAATGGCTACTCTGGTTTATTCTGCCTACTCGAGATAATTTTATTTATTATGCTTTTTTTTCTTTTTGGTGGGTAATTGAGAGGAGCTGAGTTTTTCTGTGGCCTATTTAAGGAATGATAATGGGTTGTGCTGGTGAGTCATTTTTTTTTTAAGGAATTCATTTTGGGAAATTACCTTCCTACACACAAACACATTACACATGCAATTTTTTCGTTTTCGCTTTGATGATGAAATGTGCTGACATAAAGGTCTTTCAATAAAAAGTAATGTTAGAATTTTAAGAGGTTTTGAAAATGGAATAGCATATGTGTGCCTTGAAAAAAAAAAACTTGTGACGCAGAAGTTTGATGAAAAGGAATATAGCCTTATTAGTCAATGATTATTTGGTATTTTTTATTTGATGGAAATATTTTGATGACGAGTTTTTTTTTAAGTTTACAAAAAAAACAGCTAAGCAGTCTTATTGAATATATTTGAAAGAATTTGTAGAATAAGTTAACAAATATAACTACGTTACTAAAGATATAATCATCATAATGAATATCTTAGAAGAGATTTCTAAATTATTGGTAAAGACCTAATAGCTCAGTCAATAAGGAGTCGAATGTGGAGAATAGAGAATCTGAAAAGAGTTATAACATCGGAAATGGGGGGAGGGGGGGGCAAATTTTGTTGGTAGAAAGACCGTTTCTATTGTTTTAAATGCAGCCTATTTGTAATAATAACACAATAATTATTATGCTATATTGTCATTAGTTCTTACTCCATCACAAGCTTTTTGGTACCATTTGGTACACATTTTGCACTTATTCCAACAATACTTTGGATTGTATCTAGAAAACAGTTGCAGATAGAATAGAAGGTACAAATACAATCTGCAAAGTCCTCTTCATCAGAATCATCAATTACAGTATTGTTTGTCGCCTGTTGCTTAGCTTTTTGGAAGATTTAACGGTGAACTTCTTTTTTTACTTTGTTTACTAAATACAACTGACTTTTCACATGAACGATAACAATTTGATGAAAAATCACAAAATTTACCGTTACTCTTCGGGGTCTTAACCGAAATTGCTAAAACTTACAGACGTGATCGATCATACAAAGGGCACTTATTTTATATTGCAAGTGTTGCCAATTTTTTCATACAACATAGTACGAAAACCGTCTTGCTCCTATAGGCGGTCTTCCCCCCAAATTCCCCTACTTAATGAACAGGGGTTATACTTCTAATTATTCATTTCAGTTTGGGTTAAGTTTGGATGTTTGGGCATGTGGGTTCTCCGCCACCGTTTTGAAAACTCGTAACTCTTGAGAAGAATTATTTATCACCATTGTTACTTCTTGTGCAAGTTTTTGAAAAGTCAATAAAAATGGCACCTTCAAAAGAGAAAGGTCGCCCAAACATGAGCTATATTAAAAAAATACAAGTTATTTTGTTCAAAACTTTTTACACAAGAAAATAAATGCAAGAATTGCTCTTAGAATCCTTATACCTACTTATTCAAATTTGGTAAATGTGAAATGAAAAAAAAAATAAAAAAAAAAATATAAAATTAGTTTTTTGAAGAAAAAAAAACAAGATCTTAAATGAATTTGAACTCTAAAAAAACAACACAGTTTTTTACTTTTATCAAGATGCATTTAAAAAAAAAATATTAGATTCATTATAGCCATTTTTTTTAATTTTTTCAAATATTTTTTTTTTAAATAATTTATCGAAAACAATTTTGTTTTTAAAGTTGCAATTTTGTAGCAAGTATTAATCTCAAACCAAAACTTCAAAAAACTAGAATATCACATTTTTGAAAAATATTATACAGGGTGTCCCACAGTCACCGCCCCAAACAAAAACCATGGATTCCTGAGGTCATTTTACGTCGAAAATCTTAAGAGGTAATTTTCTCGTTTTCGTCCTGTTTTCGAGTTATTAATTTAAATGAATTAAAAACTTTTTCTGAGCTATTGTGGTTAAGAAAAGAACAAATAGATAAAGCTCAGAAAAAGTTTTAATTCATTTAAATTAATTTTGTGTTAAAAAATTATTTTTTTTTTTACTTCACTCAGTTTGTTAGTTTTTTTAATTACTTTCAGTAACCTTTTTTATGAAATAAAACTTATTTTTTTTTTTATGAAAATAAACTGGGCTTTAACAAAAAGCACAAAAAATTAATACTCATTAACGTGTTTTTTTGCCTTAAATGACATTGTGAAAGTGTAAAAAACAACATAAAAAACGAAAAAAAATTGTGTTTGATGCAAAATTGTGCGGTTGTCCGCAGAAAAAAAAGTTTTGAGACAAACTTAAACTGTAATAAATTCTTGATTTGTTGTAAAAAAAATCTTTCGAATCAAACATAGTTTGGCAAAGATAAGGCCAGCTAAAGGACAAGAGAAATAAAATCATAAAAACCGTGGTAACTCGAAAACGGGACGAAAACGAGAAAATTACCTCCTAAGTTTTTCGTCTTAAAATGACCTCAGGAATCTATGATTTTCATTTGGGGCGGTGACTGTGGGGCACCCTATAAATATAAAAAAAATGTTAAATAGTTTTTTTTAAAAATCAAAAAATTTATTTTTTCAAAATTTTATTTTTTATTCATGCTTAAATTGTACATGCTTAAATTTTTGTTGAAATTGAACAAGTTGTTTGGGAGATATTCAAATAAAAAAAACAAAAAAAACGGTTTTATACAGGTAGGTTATCAAAAGATAAACCCTGTTAAAAATTCTTTGAAGCTGTTTTTGAGAAAATAAAACATTTCCCAGGTACCGTATTATTGGTGCAGCAAAATTAATTCCAGAAACCCCTCCCAAAAAGATTGAAGTGAAACGTTCCATTCGTTTTGTCTGTAGTCTCTTATACAGACAGGCTGACAGGCCCCAATAAATTATTGGGGCTCCACATTCCCTCTATAGGATTGTTTATTCGATAACCAAAAATCCCTGAAAAGGACTGTTTGGTTGCTAAGTACCCAAATCTACTATAATAAAAAATGCTGTTTATATTTTGTCTATTTTTATTAGATTTGCTTTGTGTTAAGTTTGTATTTTTGTATATTTTTTTGTTTTTGTAATATGTATTTTAAAAATAAGTTGAATTTACGAGAACATTTTTGAAATGTTTGATTCTTGTTTGAAAGGATTTAGTTTTTATGTTTATTTATTAACACTTTCAACAAGAATATGAACATTTTGTCAAGTATTGAGTGAAAATGTTTGTTTAATTTCGATAAGGGTCCAAGTGCACTTTGGTGTATACTTGCTCTTTTTTAAAAGATAGAGATCGAATGGGCTGGAAATGAAAGGTACTCGACTAGTACGTACTTACCATTCTTTTTTCTTATCTTACGAACAATCAAGGAGCAATTTTACTATAAAATTACTAATCTTTATTCAAAAAATGTTGATTTATTATTACCATGGGCATATTTGACAGCTTCTCAAAGTGTACTTTAATGTTTTCATTTAACATTCAATATTCTGCAAGGTATAAGAAATTCGTTTTAAATGTATTTATTATTTTGTTTGTATGATTTGATTAATAATAATCTTTCGTCGACCCTTGTCCTACCTTCAAGAGAATTCATAAAAATACGTTGCCACAAGAAGAAACCAAAAATCATGATAAATTTCCCATTGACCATTTGAAGTTATTGCTTCAGTCAAAAGCAACAAAAACAAACTAAGAAAAACCAATTTCAGAGCTCATTTAATTTGAAAGGACGAACGTCGTCATCGACGACCAACGAAACCTTATCGCAGTTGTGCAGCAACAGCATCATAGTATGCGTGCCAGAGTATCCATACGTTACTTCCGATGGGTGGCAGGTAACGTTTTTGGGGGATGATAACGTTCGGAAGGATGTTTTTTTTTTACTTCAAATTCATCTATGTACGTAATCTTTCTTTAAGAGAAAGTGAAATTGCATAGAGTATGTAGTTGTTGCTATGTCGCGCCATCACACTTAATCGTCTAGAGTCTAGCACATTCAATCGATATTTCTAATAAAATATACGAAATCCTTGCAGGTCGGAGTGCTTAAAGTTGTACGTCTTTTACCCAAACCCAAAAAAAAAACAACAATTTTTGCTCTTTTCGATAAAATAATATTCAAGGGTGTGAAGCTGTTAGACTTTGGCTATTATAAGCAAAGACTTACACATTAAGCAGCATCATTATTCATTTTTGATATATATTTTCGCTTGAATGTGTGTGCGATATGCGAATGTAAATGCCTACCATTTAGGAATATTAATGAGAGAGGATTGTTGTTACTACTAGGTATATAATATGTATATTTTGACACAGCCGGTTTTTTCTTTTAAGAAAAAATGGAAAGAAGAGTGAAAAAGGTGGTTAAACTATATAAATAGAATGGCTATAGAAGTATTTTTATTTCTGTTGTCCATTTGACAGGATAAGAGTATAAAATTAATCAAGAATTAAGGAATTCCATGGCGCAGTTGGGGGTTTTATTTTAATAAAAGTAAAGAAAAGGGTGAACAATTCTATGAAAACAGTTATTTTTTTGCGAATTCCATTGCTAGTTAATTCCTTGCAACCTTATAATTTAATTTAAGTGCGGACCAGGGGCGGATCCAGGATTTTTTTCTGGGGGGGGCACAAGGGACGGATTGGCAAAAAAAAACAGCGATAACAGTTAGAAATAAAGTGAAGTACCATACGACTGACTAACAAGCAGAAAATTTTAACGACCCACAGTGGTCTAAAACCTGGCCAAAAATATTTAGGCACATTTCCCACATCAAATAGGTACCAAATGACCAAAAAGTTATTCGGAAGGAAAAATTTTCATTTTCTTGTTACAGTAAAAGCCACTTAAGTGCTAACCCTCTTACTCCTGGATTAGCCGGAAGAAAAAAAATATAAAAAATCAGAAAATGCACGTACAATTCTGTGCTATATTAAAGTTAGTAATCTATTCTTTGTTTAATTTTTTGACTTAAGTTGTTTCACCAAATAGATTTTGAGAAATTAAGTTTTAAAGATGAAATTTTGAAAAAAAAAATGTTTACGTTTTTTAATTGATTTTGTATACAATTTTGCAATATTATGGACATAATTATACCATTAGTTAATGACCTAGTAGTTTTTAGTCAAATACTAAAGACTTCATTCTAATAAATATTAAAGTTCCTAAGAATAACAAAAAAACTGAATCCTACTTTTTTGCCGGGAAACCCAGTTTTTTTTTTATTTGCATTAACCTTTTGTAACCCAAGGTCGTAAATTTAAAAATTAATAAGTCAATCGATTGGCCTTTATCTTTAATAAAACACGTATTTTTTAAAAATTCAATAAAGTCATTATTTATTTAGTTATTTCGATATTTTGGGAGTAGAAAAAAGTTTAAATAATTTGTTTTTATATAAAAATTCAAAAATTCAAGCAAAAAACTATCTAATATTAATTTTAAGGCACTTTCCTAAAATCCAAAAATAAAACCCCGTGGGGTTTACTAACAAAAACTATTTTTTTTCTGAATTTCGTAGTTTTTATACAAATTTGCTTATTTTCAAAAAAAGCCCAACTTTCAACATTAACTGTCAATTAAAAACTATTGGTGCTATTTATTAGAAATTTGAAGTACTATTTCGATGAAGCAATACTTAAAGATTATAATATTAGAAGCTTCAAAAGAAAAAAAAATAGTTTGTAGAGCTTTTATGCAATCTTTTTCGGTTTGTTACAGAAATGTCACATGGGGCTACAAGGGGCTAAATTGTTTTATACCTCAAGAATATTGTGTTCAAATCGTAGGTCTCTTGGAGCCAAATTGACCAAGTTATAAGTATTTTAATACTACCCTTAGGAACGTTTTAGTCTTTTAGTCCAGAGTTCAAAACTTTAAATCGTTATCCCCACAACTAATGTTTTCAACGCCGGTGCTCCTCATAACTTCAAAACTACTGCACCGATTCTTTTGAAATTTGGAACACTATTATTTTTACATATTTTTAGAGGTATCCCTGGAGAAATTTTCTCAATAAAATAATATTTATAAAAATCTATAAGTAAGGGTCGCTTTTGAGGAGTTTTTTTTTCAAGGGGTCTTTATTTTCGGGGTGCAAACTTGGGCAAACTTCTGAAATGCAAGTTTGTTCTACATATATTGCAGTTCTATAATGTATAGTTTATGCAATTTTGTGACGTGTTCCGCTATTTTAAAAACACTAATGTTGAAAAAAAACAACGAAAAAAGTGCAAATTTTTTAACCCCTCTGTATGAAAAAATAGAGTTGCATATAGGTACAATTATTTTTTTTATATCATTCAATTACATTCGATGTCCATATCAAAATTTTTCACCAAAATCACTTTGAAAATTCACTTTTTTTTAAATCGAAAAATCGTTTATTTATTTGTGAGGTGGAGCTTTTCATGGGAAAGGGATGAAACAATCAACAAAATTCGCATTTTCAGCCAGAAATAGACAAGAATTTTACTCAAGTTCTTTCTGTTATTATTCATATATTTTTAAAACTCTTATAGTTTGATTTCCTTTAAGTATGAACTTTAAGTTCTGGGGGGGGGCACGTGCCCCCGTGCCCCCCCCCCCCTAAATCCGCCTATGGTGCGGACAACTGCAATTTAAATGTATTTGCAAACCAAATTCACCCTTTTGCAATTCAAACTAAACTTCTAAAATTGAATATCTGGCAGTAGATTCCGGTATAAAGATAAAGATAAAGGTTGAAAGATATTGAAGAAAAATCTTCCTAGTTTGAATCCTTGTCTAACTCCGGCTCTTATGGTATTCGTGAAGTTTTGGACTGGCTCTGAATTAATGGTGATGCTATAATAGTTGAATATGAAATTTAGTGTTGACTTCTTCAATAGCACGATTGTTGAGTGGATTTGTTAATTACGGTGTGTGAATTACTTATCCCAGTCATGCGACTGATATAAGATATTTTGCCTCTGCTTGAGACTTACAACGCTCTTACACCTCATTGGCCCATGCAACTGCTGTTTGATGAGTCCGATGACTTCTTGTATTGCTCGTATCTTAGGTCTGTCTTCGTATATGAGAGGACCTCGCATTAGTCCTCTTACGGCTCTGTTTTCTGCAGAAGGAGCCCTTTTGGTGCAAGGAAAGAATGCCCAATCTCCTTTATATACTTATTTTGCACGTGCATTGTGCATTCGGTTACGTTCTGCCCCCGTTCATCCCACCTCCAAAGCTACGACTTCTTTTACTTTGATTTTGTCCAGTTCCGTTGCTTCAATAGAACCTCCCACTATGTTGAGTTCAGTAATTTTCCGGTTGGCATCTGGAAACACTTTTGTTTAATCAATTTTCATTTGAAGTAGTTCATTGGAGGAGGAGATCCACTGTGAAAAAGAGAGACCCGTCATCGGTCGTTAGGCAAAAGTCTCCGATTTTATTTTCACGGGAAAGGGAAAGTGCAGAGGAAGTCTGGATAGGATATGGGTTCAGATCCAATATATTTTGTAAAAAGAAATTTCAAAAAATTCTCTTATAATCGCCATTTTTTACATGCTTCTAGGGAAAAAGTCGGAAGGAAACAAATATGGGCCAAAGAAAGTAGCCCTTAGAGCGCAAGAGCTTGTTTTTAACTTTTGGAACTACAACTTACTTGATAAAATTTCAACAAAACTGAACTAATCTGCTTCAACCATCACAGACAAGACCGAAGGCTGATTAGATTTCTTAAAACCAAAATTGTTGCTATTAAGGAGCTAGCAAATATTTGCAGTATTGTACACTGAATCACGCTAGTTCCTCTTTGAATTTATAATTTTTAAAGAAACAACTCAATAGTGTTCTGCTTTGAGAAATGCCTATGTTTATCATTTTGCAACATTTTAGAAAGAATGAAGAATATCAAATTTTTCGAAAGGAAAGAGATTACTCTGGGCTATGTGCAATCCCTTTCCTTCTATGGAAGAAACTGCTAACAAAACAAAATAAAATGCACGACTGGGTCACACGAACTTGCTCTTAGAGTTAAAGTTGCTTAAATTTTTAAGACTTTTTATATAGAAATTTGGAAAATGTAGGTACCTACTATATAGGTACAAAAAAAAAATTAAAAAAAAATTAAATTCGTTTTTTAAAAAAATAAAATAAAATCTGAAATCAAATTGCCCTCCAAAACAAGTATGCAGTTTTGATTGATATATTAAGATGCATTTTTAGAAAAAAAAATTTCAAAATCGTTAGAGCCGTTTTTTAAAAAAACTAATTTTTTATAAATAATTTAAAAAAAAAAAAGTTTTAAAATAAAATTGGTATGCCATTTTGTAGAAATCACAAATCGATATCTAAAAACAAAATTTCAAAAAAATTCAATGTTCCGTTTTCGAAAACTTGATTTAAAAAAAAAAAAATTTCAATTTTTTTTTAAAAATCCAAAAAATTATTTTTTTTTATTTAATTTTTGGCTTATATTAATATTATATAAATGCTTCTTCACAAGTTTCGTTGAAATCGAATACGCAGTTTCGGAGATATTAGGATTTGAAAAAAACCGTTCTATGGCAGGTACCGTTAATAATGATTTAAAAAAAAAAATTTTTATTGGAAGTTAGACCTTGTCTTTAAACTTATATTTGAGTTTTTTAAACAAAATCGTTCTAGCCGTTTTTGAGCAATTTCAATTTTACTAAAATCGTATATGACAAGTACCTACCGTTATTTTTGGTTCAAAAAAATTAATTCCAAAAATCCCTCTGCAGAGTCGAGAAATAATGCTACATACCAAGTTTGACATCAATCGGTCCATCAGTTTAGGCTGTAGCTTCGTTTACAGACAGACAGACTGACAGACAGACAGACAGACAGACAGACAGACAGACAGACAGACAGACAGACGGACAGACAGACGGACTTCCGGGACCCACTTTTTTGGCATTCTCTACCCTCGTAATGTCATGGGAAAATGCTATCTCACCTTTTTTTTTGTACGAATGCATAACTTGATATATAGCTAGTACCTATATCGCAAGTAAAAAGGGAGTCTCATGTTGCATGATAACTGATCAGTCCAATTAACCCGTCAATCAATTTGTCTGGATTGCGTGAAGATCTGTGTGTTTACTAACCAATCATATTCCTTGATTTGCCAGGCCCACTTTTGATTTGAAAGATTTGCTATTAATCCGGTCAATTTAGACATCCGAGGTTACATTAATTCCCAGCAAGCTGAAAATTGGTTGGATTGTTGGAAACACCATCATAAATTTAATCAAAAAAGTCCTAATCGATCCGAGACCTGGAAAAAAATTTACATGGGGTCAACGGTCACAAAAACTATTTCACTATTTTCAGCAAAACGGTAGGTAAGTCTTATCAAAAAATTTTCAATCCAAAAATTGTAGACCAAATTATTATCTATAAAAAGTGTCATGACACTTTTTTCCAGGTCTCGGATCGATGAGGACTTTTTAGATTTAATTTATGATGGTATTTCTAACAATCCTACCAATTTTCAGCTTGCTGGGAATTTATGTAACCTCAACCCCTTATTTTAGTCTAATTTGACCAGACTTTATCAGTTAATTCGTCTGTTACTCAGCATAGTTTAACCGTAGATCTTTTGGGATATTGGATTAGCTCGCAGAACTTTCGTGCTGAAATGTTTCTTTATATAGAAAAGATTTATTTCAAAAGTTTCAAGATTTTTATTTGTAGTGAAAATATTCCGCTAATGGTTTTTTTTTATTTCACATCAGCTGCGTTCTCAAAAGTCTTTAAGCTTTAGGACAGAAACCATTCAATTATTTGGCGTAGATAAATATACCTTCATACATAGTTAGTTCCTAAAATAGTCAGATTGAAAGGAATCAATTCAAAAAACAGTATATACCTACTAAAAAAAAAACTTTTCTTCGTGTTCTTAGAAAAAGTTATACCTATTCGTATACCTACTTGAATACCCATTTAAAAAAAATAATTTCTTTGATGCCTATATACGAACTTCAACTAAATTGTAGTAAGTGTAGGTAGATTGCCAGTTACTTTTCTATAATTTAAGTCCCCTATTTACTTTTTTAAGATCCAACAACTGTCAGTGGAAGAGATTTTCCATTTTTTTTTTTTTTTTTTTTTAGTTTAAAGTCCCCACTGGGAAATATCCCAGGAAAGTTGGTCCTTCTTACAATGTCACCACACGTTCTTCTCAATACAATCAAAAGGACCTACCTATACCTTAACAAAATACAAAAACTCAATACGACACTCTATACCTATTTTGTATGGAAAAGAAGGAAAAAATAAAAAATAAAAAGTAAAATTCTGCTCCTTTTTTTTTGGCACACGCCCACAATTTAAAATTTACGACCAATAAAAATAAAAAAGCTAGTTCCCCGCGCTCTCCCAACATCCTTGCTGTAAACTTTGCATAAGTCCATTCTATTACCCATAACAGGAAGGAATATAATACTGAAGAACCTCGTTGTGTGTGTGTTTTTGTATGCGATCCAGGACAACGCTTGCGCCCTTGTCGCCAATAAACTGTAAACGGGAGGAAATACAACAACAAAAAAAATACTAAAAAACCCAACGCGATATGAATCCATTTTAAAGTTTTTTTTTTACAAATATTTGTGTAGGTATAGGTAGGTGAAAAGGATCAGGTGGAAGGGGGTTAAAAAGCTAGGATTCATGGTACAGAAAAAAAAATTATCATAAATCCACACCCTATTTTCTATGAGAGATGAAATGATAGCAAGGGGTTGTTTTGTGTTGAGTGGAAATCTACATAAATTCAAATGATTTCCTTAATTTATTCACATGACTATGGCTTCCAGTGATTCATCCGGTTGTCCTTTGGTAAATCCTTATTCGAGATTTTCCCGCGTGTTACCCCTAAGGGGTTACTTTTTTCCTATTATCATATTCATCCCTTAATCTCATGCAAAACAGGAGAGAAAAACCGAATAGAAAATGGTAGGAGAGGAGAGCACAAAACAGAAAAAGTTGTGCCTTTTACTTTTTCACATTCCTCAATCCTTAAGGCGGTTGAGTGTGTGTATGTTGTGTTCAGAGTTGGGGTTCTGTTTTTTGTGATATTCTCATACTCAACAAGCTATCCCCCCCAAACAATGTTGTATGCATGGAGCTCTAAGAATATAAAGTACGAGCACACATGCAAACAAGAAAGACTTTATACTTGACGATAAAAAGAAAAATAAGGAAAAGAGCTGTGGAAAATCATCTATGACAATGAGAAAATCGATTTTTGTGTCACACACATAAAAATCTAACAACCATTTTCCATTGCCATCGTATAGTATACCCCCTTCTTCTTCGTTTCTTTTCTTATTCTTTTACTTTTACCCTGTGTCGCGCAGACGACATCATCATCATCATCATCGATGGGTATAAAAGGTTATATGGATATGAGGGGGTGGTTGAATGGAATAAAATGTAAGATATAACCCTGCCTGCAACTGCAGAAGGTACATTCGAGTTAAAGAAGAAGAAAAAAATTAGATGTAAGCAAAAAATACAAAATAAAATATTTGTGGGTCGAAATAACTTGCTCATGTTTGAAGAACAACATTAACCCAAAACACAACCATTACCACCATAGCAAAATCACATTAAAAAAATACAGTAAAGTTATTAAGGAAGTTTGTAACGAAGCGTCACACTTCAACCGGAAAATACCCCAAATCATACTAAATCCATTGATCCGGATTGTACTTAAAACAATCTGACATGTTCCTAGTCTGAAGATTCGGAGTGTGCTCACATCATCACCGGAAAATACCCCAAATCATACCTAATCCATTGATCCGGAGTGTACTTAAAACAATCTGACATTTCCTAGTCTGAACATCCGGAGTGTACTCACATCATCACCAGAAAATACTCCAAATCATACCTAATCAATTGATCCGGAGTGTACTTAAAACAATCCGACCTGTTCCTAGTCTGAAGATCCGGAGTGTACTCACATCATCACCGGAGTGTACCTAATCCATTGATCCGGAGTGTACTTAAAACAATCAGAACTGTTCCTAGTCTGACGATCCGGAGTGTGCTCACATCACTACACACCAGCCATCAGTCAATCTAAATATGTACTTGATGTCATTAGAAGAAGTTTTTTTTTTATAAAATTAAGTTTCATTTCCTTATAATTCACATTCACCTCTATAATTCGACAGTACTGACAACTGCCTTTTTTTTTAATCAGAAAAATCAAAGCTACTGTGAATTCTTGAGGTATCAAATCAGTTTCCATCAGATTGTTACAAAAAACTATAACTCCGCAAATTAGCTCAAAAGTCCCATATTACAAAAAAAAAAAAAAAAAAAAAAACCAGACCGGTATCACATTCGATCCTGCTGCTTTTCTATCCTCACTCAAGTAGCACAAAAGTCTAAAATACACCAAAATATTTGGTGTATTTTTTGCACTTTCGTGATATGCATTTTGAATATACAAAATACACCATTTACTCGTATATAATAAACTCCGGTGGTTAAAAAAATATACCGATTTTTGGTGTATAAATGGCGCTAGTGGTATATAAAAAGATCTGGTTTTTGGTGAAAATTATCCCTTTGAAATTGAAAAATACACAATAAATCTACGAATAAAATACACCATTTAAATTATTCTGATTTAAAATTTTAACCAAAGTTTATTTTTTATCTCAAACAGTTTGATGAAATCTAATTCACACCATTTCTTATGAAATAAATGAAAACGAATTCGTATTCACTTTCATAATATTGCCATAAGAAACTAATGGTTAAATATGAATTTGTTTGTCAAATTTTAAAACGAAACACATTCTGTCTACTAATTTTAGATACTACCCTCTCCTAAAATCGAGCACCTCAAAAATGTCAGTGAATAAATGATTTTTTTTTCGATTTTAAAGATCAGTTTTTCAAAAATTATAATTTTTTTGTTGTTTTTACATCAATGGGCGGTTGCCACGCCCCCTGGCTGAAATTCTCAAACTTTAATTTTTTTCCTTTGTATAAACTACCATCTCTACCATTCTACCAAATTTCAAGATACTCCGATAATCAGAAGGGCTCTAAAATATTTAATGAAAATTCAGCGGAAATGGGCGGTTGCCACGCCCCCTGGCTAAAATTCTCAAATTTTAAATTTTTTTCCTTTGTTTAAACTATCAGCTCTACCATTCTACCAAATTTCAAGATTCTACGATAATCAGAAGTGCTCTATAATAATTGATGAAAATTCGGCGAAAATGGGCGGTTACCACGCCCCCTGAATTGAAAATCTCAAATTTCCTTTGTATACACCACAAGTCCTATCACCATGTAAAATTTCAAGTTTCTACGATAGCGGGAAGGTCTCCATAATTTTGATGATCTGTCAGTGAGTCAGTTACGGTTTTCGCGATTTTTGAAGTCCTTTATCTCAGAAACTCCTCATCGTAAGAAGCTGAAATTTTGTGAGGAATTTGGGTTCGGCGAGTTCAACAAATGTAGCTAGTTTGAAATTTCTGGCATCTTTGGTGTGGAAGTTAGAGGGGGGTCGAAAATGGCCTGAGTTGTTTCCTGTAAATAAGGGTGTAGTGCCAAAGTTGCTAGAGAACTTGGCTGGGCACTACCGTGACCCTTGATTTTACAGGAGAGAGAAAAAACTTGTCAAAATGGTTTTTATCAATTTAAAAGAAAAATCCAAAATGCCATTTTGTGTGTTGAGTAGTGCTCTTTATTTCTATACGAAAGCAGATTCAAATAAAATAGTTTCGTATCTTTTTAGTATTTTTGTGAGTTAGCAGGTTTTCTTCTGTTAGTTATGCAAAAAAACATATTGGATTTAGCAGGTTTTCCTACAAAAATAAAAACAATGATATGAATTGTTTACCAACAGATTTTTTTATTTTCTTGTAAAAATAGGGTAATTCAGGAGGAATGTGCCAAAAAAAATTCATATGAGAGTGGGGGAAGGGGGTTGGTATTTCCCAGCCCTATAGACAGGACGGGCAATTTTCCAAAAAAATGACTTACATAATTTGGAAAACAAAATATTACAAAATCAGCGGTTACACCTACTATAAAGTATTGTATCTTTTTGTTAACCAAAAACCTCGTCTATTTTCTTGTTTAAAGATGTTTTATGAAATAGTTTTTGAAAAATTAATTGTCAAAATCAAAATTTTGAAAAAAAAATTTTTTTTTTAAATTAATACAAAACGTTAATTCCCTTCGAAGAAAGAACAAAATATTTCTGGGTTGAAAATTGTCCATGTAAAATCCCACAATAGGGCTAAATGACACCAAGAAGAGTATAAAATAATAATGTGTAGTCCATTTTAACACGTATCAGTGTCAAATACAGAATGAAACTGGGTTCATAATGCGGTTCCTATTCAGACGGACTTTTTTGCATTAGGTGTTTTTCATCATCTCTCTCAGCCTGATGTTAACTTCAGGTGATTTGAATACCAACCATGTAATCAAGAATGCAATTGTTCTTACATATTATGAGAATAGGTACTCTTATTTCTTATTTATTAATGAGATAACTATTGATTTAAGAAGTTTTGATGGAGTAAGCAGGAATTCTTTGGAATTCATCACGCAATTTGGCTGACTTATAAGTGGAGTTGAACGAAAATTTTGATGTCAGACGATGCGTCTTCCTTAGACCTTTCAAACTGCATACCTAAGTTAATTTTGCCCAAAATTGGAGTAAGCAGGTTTACACTCTAAGCCGACGATATAACATTTATGTTAAGAAGCTTAAGTTGATTCTTTCATGTGTAAAAATCATTGATTTTTTGGGTTTGTCATATGAGCACAAAAGTAACAACAAATATAAAATGTTGTTTGAGGTGATTTCATTTTCAGTACACGAATAGCATTTTTTAAACCTTTCAAACCGCCCAAATTCAAAATTATGAAAAAAAAATTGTTTTTTTTTTTCAGTGTAAAAATTGTGTTTTTAAGACTTTTTCTCAATTGACCATGGTAATTCCAACAAATTATATCAACTTCTTTCAATTTAACAACCCCTTTAAAATCAAACATTTTTTTTCTTTTCAGTGTAAAAAATAATCCTTTTTACACTTTTTCTTAATTAACCATTAACTTTTTAATAACTGTTACTGCCTGTGGTTGCTACTTTAGAATACCAGGTACTCGTATAAATGTCTGTTACTGAAACTGAAATAACAGCTAGTGAAAAAAATTTCACTGAATCCTAATACGCAGATATTTAAGAATTTCAGTTTTTTTTAATTCAGTTTTTCTTTAGTATTTTTAGAATACTAAATTATTTGCTTAAGAGTCCTGAAAAAGGGTGTAATCACACCCGAAACGTTGGTAAAGTTATAAATAACAACAAGACAGACCTAGAACCCACTTAGAGGATCATAATTTTAAAAAAGGTCACGGAAATAGGATAAATAAAAAAAAAAACTAGTAAGGAAATGTTCATAATTATTCTGATGGTACTTATTTAACATATCTCGAAGAATAAAATCCACATCCTTTTCCTATTTTTCTCAACTGCTTTCTGATTCCTGAAAATTTCTATCCTTGAAACCACCCGAGTCGAACTTTATGTACGAATTTAGTACTCAAGGTACTCAATAGAATCCATTTAAGTACTTTTCATCTTTAAATAAACCTAAATATGAACTTTGTATACTAAGTAAACTCAGTATCTCCTGAGAAACCTTCATGAGTTATAATTAACGACTTTTGAAACTGAAAACACTAGTTTTATCCTAAATATTCTATTTATGTCCAGAATTTTTAGACCTTACTATGTACTTGTTAAACTCTTTAAGCTTGGTAGATACTATTAACACTATTTAAGCTAGGTTGAGACTTTTAAATCTTAAACACTTTTTAAGTCCTGAATGTTCTTCATATGTCTAGAATGTTTAGCCCCTGAATTTGTACTCTTTAATCAAGGTTGAGACTTTCAGAACTCCAAATCCTAGTTAAGTCCTAAAAATTCATGTTCAGACAGGAAACAACTTTGGCAATTGTCTCATTAACCTGTAACTATTAAAGGGCATTCGAAGTAGGTCATTCAGCGAGTGCGGATCGCTGTCGATGTTAAAAAAATTAAATTAAAATAAAGTAGGTGCCTATACGTTTAATAAAAAATATTCCAATAGTGCGAAAAAAATTGTGAAATGAAATATGAAGAAAAAAAGTGAAAGTGAATTAAAGTAAAAAAATAATATTTTAAGCAGCTGAAGCGAAACGAAAAGATTTAAATTTTCGAAATTCAACAGCGAACATGTTTAAGAAAACGTTCCATCGGGTATTTTGTCAAAATGAAAAAAAAAAAAAAAAAAATAAAAATATTCAAGAAAAAAACATCAGAAAATAAGTTTTAAAACTAAAACAATAAAGTTATATTTCGTTCAACATTCTTTTGTGCTATTTTTGTACGGAAAATTTCGTGTTTCGCTTCAGCTGCGTACTAGGCTTTATAGTGAAAAAAAAAACAATAAACTTGTGTTTCTTTTTACCTCAACGTTTAGAGTTTCAAATTTGTGTTCCTTTTTCAAACATGTCCGTGCTTGCTCCGAGCGCATTCTTTAAGCTTAGAAAAAAATAACAGAGCTGCCCATATTGGAAAAGAGGTTGGTATCGTTTTTCTTTTAATTTTGGTGGCTTTTTACTAATTCAAACAAATGATAATGATATTAGGTATTATACCTATAATTAGTTTGAATAAAATTTATAGGAACTAGTAATAATATCTAGACCCTAATGACAACAGAAGGGTCATTAGAATTATTGGAAATATAAGTAGATTAATAGAGCTTAATGAGTTTTTGAAGTATATTTAGGTTTTAAGAAGGCTTTAAAAGTAATTTTTTTGGTCCTAAATAACTACCCAAAATGGGATTTTTTCCGATAACCGACTATTTCGGGTCTTATGTAGAGGTTATTTCCTTTACAAATTAAGTGATATTAATAGCCTATTGAATCTAAACAGAGAATATTTGGGTTTTAAATAGGTTTTTAAAAGTGCCTAATGTTCGACTCGGGCAATACAATACCCTTTAAAAGTAAACCACCATAAAAAAAAGTTAAAAGAAAAATCAGAAAATGGGAATGATGGTTCTGCATACGAGTTTCTTTTCAAATTTCAACCCAACCCCCATCCAAAACCCCAAAGGCTGCAGGACGTGTTTCGTCGTTCTTGAAGGTAGGAGCACAATGAATGGAATTGAGAGAAAGGGAAAAAGCAAGTACAGAATGTTGGGGCTGTTGGAAAAATGTTTCATTGTGGGTTTTCTTATGCCATTTGCGACACAAAAAATAAGTTTATGTAGGTATGAATACCTACATAAACAACCCATACATGCTTGAGTGAATAATGGAAAGAAGGAAAAAAAATTGTATGCATACAAGTTTCTATGGCCATTTATTTACATTTTCTCATTCCCAGGACTTGATGAAAATGGTGACAAAAAAATGGCAGGATTTTGGAGGAAAGTTTTTCATTACATTTAAGGCTAGGAATTACGAGATAAGGAAAATCAGTTTATGAAAAAAAAAACAAAATTAATTGTCCTGTAAAATGGACTACATCAATGGCAGAAAATTGGTTTTCGTTATCATAAAACCACAAACCCTAATTAGTAATTAAAAAAATTAGATTTATCTAAATAGTATCAAAAACTAAATGATTTTTTTAAAGAAAATAAACAAATTTGCATGGCTCGTGTTAGTATAATTTTATTTTAAATAATTACTCTCATCTGTTATTATTAAATATAATTTTGAAGAAAATTATAAAATAATTTAATAGAATCAAAGATTTATCAATATAAATAAAATCATTTGAATATATTAAAAACGATCTTCTACTAATTAACTGATTTTTAAATTCTTTTCTAATTTAGTTAATTTGAAGAAAAAGTAATTGATTAAAATATTTTTAATGATTTATTAAACCGCGAAAAATATTTACTATTTAATCGATAAATTTCAGTCAATTGTCAATCAGTTCAATTCATTGTCTCAAAATGGATAAAGTTTCACTTTCGGTCTGCGCAGTTGCTGTTACTGTGTTGTCCTTCCTAATTGTAAAAATTTTTAATTCATTGAAAACAACAATCTTAATGCAAAAAAACAAATACTTCTGTTTTGTTTCTTTTTAGGACCTAGGAGCAGCAATTAAGATTTCTATTCCTGGTGTACTTACATGTAATATTCTTGAAAATCCTTGAATAAAATTAATAAAAAAATACACATGGCTTAAAGCCTGCAGTAAAAACTGTTTTAAATGTAATATTACTATTAAATATAATTCGATAACTTACACATCAAAAAGCGAATAAAAATAGTTAATCCTTCTTTGAAAAAAAAAAAAAAAAAAAATGTTGGCAGTATTTTTGGGCACGAGTACGATAACTTAAGCGCCAAGAATTGATCCTGCCTCCCTGCAAACTCCCTGCTTGGGCACTTTATAGGATGTGGGGTGAGGTCAAGGTTGGGTATGTACAAAGTTTCTTTTGAATTCGGAAAAACTTTTAAACTCTGAACAAAATTTCCCTACATCCAAACAAGATATCGTTCATAATTGTAAGTGTTGCCGTTGTTTTTTTCATATTTTTGTTTGTATTTTACGTGATATTTAAGAAAATTGCCCCTCCCACCTGAAAGGGGGAGATAGAATTCCCCCCCCCCCCCCCTAGAGTAAAAAATGATTGTATTGAACTTCTCTACAAAATACCCTTATCAATTCTTGTCGCCTAAGTTATCGTACTCTTTCCTATTTTTGTCAAATATTTTTAATTTTTTTATTTTCTACAAGAAATTTTTCATGAAATTTTTAAGTAGGTACACAATTCTTAATTTAGACATTAATGGAATATAACATTACTATAATTAAAAAATTGCAATGGATGTACGATATAAATCAAATATAAAATTTAAAAAAAAATTATTTTTGGATTTTTAAAAAAATGTTGAATTTTTTTTTTTTTTGAAAACGGGACATTGATTTTTTTTAAATTTTGGTTTAAGGTGTTGATTAATTGCTGCAAAATGGTATACCTACCACATTTATTTTAAAACTTTTTTTTCGAAAAATTATTAATAAAAAATTAGTTTTTTTTTTAAACGGCTCCAACGATTTTGAATTTTTTTTTGGAAAATGCATCTTTATAAAGAAATTAAACGGTTTATTGTTTTGAAGCTCAATTTTATATAATTTTTTTTTTTCATTTTCAAATACATTTACCAAATACATTGCATTTTATAAAATATTTCTTTTGGTAAAAATACTGGTAATTTTTCAGTGGTGTTGGTAGTACAAATATTTTTTTAATTGGCGACCAACTAGAGTTCAACCAAAATAAATTTCTCATCGATTCTAATTATCTGTTATTATTATAAAACAAAATGCGTTATAAAACTGCCTCTTTCTTTTAAATAAATCTTTTTTTACAGTAGCCACCGCCGAACTATTAGAACTATTTTAAGTTATAGCGCCGCAAAGTATGTGTAACTGATTTTATTTTTTTTTTAACAACCGCTTAGCAGTTTTAAGGGTTATGTGGGAAAAGTCAAAAACACATACTTTTTGGTGCTCTGAGTCGAATAACTTATTTTGCAATACATGTAATCATTTTTTTTTTTTTTCATTTATGTCGTTTTCGATTGGTTTCACTCAAGGATTCACTCATTCTGAAATCCAATAAAACAGTTTCAATCTTTTTCACTCAATTCTGAAATTTTATATCTGTATTGGTGAATAATCAAATACAAATTTTTTGCTTTTCTACTAGGAAATTTTGTTTGACATTTAATTTATTTAAATATTAGTGATTTTGAGTGAATTCTGTTTTAAAATCAAGAAGAGAATTTTAATTCTGAGAAGCGTTCTGCCTGTCATATTTGGACAAATAAAACACTTTCAGAAGGCTTCTGAATGATTCCGGACGCTTCGGGAGAGCCAATCGAAAACGACATTAGAAAATCATAGGTAAATATAATTTATTATTATTTTTTTATGTCGAAGTGGGTGGAATTTCCTGTCAAATATCTCAAATACAATTATAGGTCGTTTCAAATCAAAAGTCCTGACTCTGAGTTTATTTTCTCCCTTCCAATAAAATTGAGAACAAATAAACAAAAAACTCAATTTTATTGGTTCATTGCGACAAATCAACTCAAAAATAACAACAAATCATGCTTGTTTGAATGAAAGAAATGCTAGAGAAAATAAAATGCACGACTGGGGCCGCACGTACTTGCTCTTGCAGTTCAAAGCACTTTTATGTTAGCTTACTTGTAGATTATAAGAGCTGCCTCTATATAAATTTTTAAGAAATTTGGTTAATGTAAGGGAAGCGCCAAAGGGAGGCCAAATGTTAGTTAAATAATTTTTTTTATCTGATTTGACTTTTTTGAGGAAAACTAAAAATGCAGTTTTACTTTGAATATTACGTATGCAAAATTTTATCAAAATCATTAGAGCAATTTTTGACAAAAATGGGATAACTCCATAATGATGTACGGGAAGAGCCGACATCCGCGATTTAAAAAAATGTAAAGACCATATTTCCACTATCCGTATTTTTTGATAAAAACTAAAAACGCAGTTATGTTAAAACTATGTACAGTATTACGTGTATTAAATTTAATCAAAATCGTTAGAGCCGTTTTCGAGAAAATTGCAATAACTCGAAAATTTTGTATGGGAGGTGAGGTATACGTTCTAAGCGAGATATTAAAAAACAAAAAAAAACCAACCTTGGAAATTACGAAAAAACCATCCATACCAAATTTCAAGAAAATCCGTCCACCCTTTTAGGCTGTAGCTACACCCAGAGAAAAAACGCATAGTAATTTTTAATCCGTTCCACATTGAATCAATGGTGAAAAATATATTCATTAATTTTCTAAAAAGTAGTCCTATGCTTAAGTTACAGTTTGTCACATCAATTTTTATAAGTGAGATGGCACAGTGGTAAAGCACAAGCTTGTCAACCCAGGTATAGCAGGTTCGATCCCCAGCGGATGCCAGTTTTATTTTTTTATTTTTTTAATGTGTGAACAACTTTGATTTAATGTGTGAACAACTTTGATTTAATGTGTGAACAACTTTGATTTAAAGTGTGCTACTTTGATTCAATCATTTTCCACTTTAGGTTAAAAATGTAGTGATTTTCCATTGATTCAAAGTGGTTTAGATTGATTTTACGTTGTTTTTTGGCTCAGTGTACTTGTACAGATGGACGCACGGACGCACCGACGCACAGACCGACGGACGTCATGACGAAACCCACTTTTTTGGACTTCTCCATCATCGTAATGTTAGTTTTGATTAAAACCTCGAAATTTTTTTTTGACACGAAACCAATACTTGCCCTATAGAGCAAGTAAAAATAAACAAACAAAATCTGAATTTATTAATGATTTCTATGGTGACGACTCCAAAATAATTTAAAAATAAAAATAAAATATTTAATGCCCAATTATATAAATGAAAAGATGTGAATAGAATTTTAAGTTATGAATTGCTATCATATAAACTGGACATTTCTGGTGCATCTTCACCTAGTCCTATAACAATATCTTCGGCAAAGTTATCCCAACTGCCTTCAAATGATAAATAATTAAATAATTGTATGTTTTTTGTATTGTTCGCGGATATGGAGTGATGCAAGCCCGGGAGACTTGCATCCGCTTTCTGAGGCCGACCCAGTGAATCTCACAGACGGATTAATTAATTAAAATAGGGGTATCAAGAACTGTTCTTCATTATTTTATAGTAATTTTAGAAAAAGTTCAGCTGCCTCGTAAATGCTTACTTCCAGTAAGCGAATGAGTTTTTTTTATTTTTGCTCAATTTTCCATGGGACTTAGAAGGCGTGCATGTCAAAATGCAGGGAATTTGAAGCTTAGGTATTAAGAAAAACCAGTTTCAAATCCGAATACAGAATAAAAAATAATTCAGCAACCCGAACTCCTACAACCTTTTGGTTTTTTGCTATGAATAGAGTCTAAAAAGCCCTTTCTTTTGATGTCTCATTCGATGGATTTGGAGAAAATCATAATTTGTTTTTTTTTTTAGACAAGGGATAATTTTCAAAAATCTTATAAAAATTAATTTGAAATGTTTTTAGCTGAACGCATAGGCAATATGCCTGTTCACTGTGATCTCATATCTGTAAACCAACACTTGTTTCGGGACTTTGATACGAAAATATCTGCTTCCCAATGAAAAATAAACAAAATTTATGTATTTCGATTGCAAATAATTCAGCAACCCGAACTCCTAAAAACTTTTGGTTTTCTGCTATGAATAAAGTCTAAAGAGCCTTTTCTTTTAATATCTCATTCGACGGTTTTCGAGAAAAATTTTGAAAATTCCATTTTTTTTAGACAAGGGGTACCCCTTGGATAATTTTCAGAACTCTTAAAAAAATAAATTTGTAATTTTTTTAGCTATATGCATTCGCCTGTTTACTGTGATATCATATCTGTAAACCAAAATTTGTTACCGAACTTTAATCCGAAAATATCTGCTACCGAATGAAAGAAAAAAATTTTTCGATTGCAAATAACTCTGAACAGGAAACATTCGACCTGAACTCCCTTTGAGGAACCATTTTCATCAAAAAAATATTTTATATTATATTATATTTTAATAGAAGTTGACTCGACATGTTATTAAAATTAATGATGTACAATTATGGATATTATCTCTTTACATAAGATCGCTGGCACGAGCCATAATTACACATTTCAAAAACAAAAAACATATTATTGACCCTTGACTGTAAATCACGTGTTAGACATATAATTTTGACTTTTGAAAAAAAAAAAAAATTGTTGGCAATAATTGACTCAGCTCAATCTAAAATACTTAACTTTGAAAGCTATTAGTTTAAGTACCTATATAAAAATATTTTTAAAATACAAAATTATATAAGTACATAGAATTATGGCTCGTGGCAGTTATCTAATGTTAAACTAATGTTAACAATTTTATATTATTAATAACAATTACATGTTAACTGATTTTTTAATTCTTATTAATAATAATCTTTTTCCTGGAATTTTAAACAAGTTATTAAAATATTAAATGGTTTCTAATCAGGGATGAAATTTTACTATTTAACTGGAAAATTTTAAGTGAGTAAATGTAGTCAGTTTATTTTATCATACCAAAATGGATAAAGTTTCAATTTCAACATCAATTTGTGCAGTTGCTGTAACAGTAATGTCCTTCCTACTGGTAAGAAAAGTTCCTTTCTTTGTATTGAAAAATTAAAAGCTTTTAAAATTAAGTATACATTTTTTATTTTTTTTTTTTTTTTCAATTTTCAGGACCTAGGAGAAGCAATAGTAATTCGTATTCCAGGTGTAACTAATATAACTATTCTTGAGTAAAAGATTTGATTTGAAATAAATAACACTGAAATAAAAAAAACTTATGCTATAATTCTGAGCAACTGAATTATTTTACTTTATTACTATTTATTTTTTTTTTTGTATAGTCCGTCTAACAGTCATTCTTTAATCTACGAAAATATTACAATTTTGAGTCCACTAATTGAAATAAGGTTTTGAATTATTAACAGGAATCATTTATTGTTAAGGTATAAAAATACAAATTAACGTCTTTCTCCTACGTGCGTCTTTCCCTATTTTCACTTCAAATCTATTTTTTCCTATAAAATAAATGACATGAAAAATATTCCACTTACAATTTTGAACATTTTATAATGTTATTTAGTTACTGATTTAGAAAACGACATTTTTTTGTAAACTTTTCTTGCCAAAATTTACACAATGACGAAATAAAGTATTTTTTCGCTTTTTTTTTAATAAAATATTATAGTAGGAGATCCCGCCATAGGACGACCTACCCTCATCGTTATACCAGTTGAGATTTATATTTTCTGAAAGGTAGTGTCTAAGGAAATAAATTGCACATGGGTAGCCTAGCGATATTCTGTCAAGGCATAGGGTTGCCAGGCCTTAAAGTTTATTTTTCCATATTTTTGAATACGCGACCCTGCTTATATGGCAAGCCAAAGAGTTATAAAAAAAAATATTATGTCATAGGAAATTTAATTTGAAAATTTTAATTTTCAGGATTTTTTAAAATTTCAAGTTTGAGTAGGGTAAACAAAGGTGAATTTAGAAAATGGGCAAAATTCTATTTTCTAAACAAAACGAATTGAAACTGAAATCAATAGATATTATAAAAATATGAAAGCCACACATACAAATAAAAAATGTAAAAAAATCTATAACTCGAAATATAGTCTTTTTTAAGTCATGACACTCCAATTCGATATTTGAGAAATAATTCACCAAAAATCAGAATGAAAGATTTTTTAAATAAATAAATTTGATAAGTTAGAAAAAATAAATTAACTTGACACGTATCTGTCAAATTTTTAATTTAACTTACCGTTTTCGCGGAGGGATTTTTTGAAAAGGTACTTATTTTCGTATTTCAATATATTAAAGGAAAAAATCCCGTCAATGGACGACCTATCCATGTCGTTATACCAGTTGAAAGCTATATTTTAATAAGGGTAGTGTTTAAAGAAACAGTTTGCACGCATAGTTTTCCTGCCGACATCCTGTCAAAGCATAGGGTTGCCACGCATTAAAGTTCATATTTTGAGTTTTTTCGACAACGCCACCCTGCTTATATGGTAAGTGTTAGAGGTATAAAACAAATTATTTCAAAGAAAATTAAATTTAAAAATTTGTATATTCCGGATTTTTAAAAATTTGACATTTTAGAAGGGCAAACTGAGGTAAATTTAGAAAAAGGTCAAAAAGCTATTTCTTTAACAAAAAGTTGTAGAAAAAAGATTGATACTGGAATCGATAGATATTGTTAAATTATATAAGTCACACATACAAACCGAAAATGTAAAAAATCTGCTCCTAGAGATATGAACGTTTTAAAGTCAAAACCGTGAAATTCGATGTTTGAGAAATAATTCACCAAAAATCAACACGAAAGGTATTTGAAATAATGTTTATGTTATTAGAGAGCAAAAACAAAATAACTTGACACGTATCTGCCAAATTTTGGATTTGACTTTGTTTTTGGATTCTGTGTATTTTAGAAGAATTACAGATTTTTACAATTCAATTCTTTCAAATATATTAATTATATAAATAAAGTTTAAATCATTACATCAAATATTGTAAATTTTATAAACAGAAATGTAATAATTCTCAATTGTAGATGTTAAGATCTCTAATTGATGTAAATAAATAAATAAATTTTCAATCAGAAAAGTTGATGAAAAAATATTCAAAGTTCTAGAAATTCCAATCGAAAAACATAAAATTCGTTCTTCAGATAAAAGAAACAACATCTTAAACCTTGAAAGGGACTAGTTCAATTTTAACTTTTTGTGGGAAATTAAAAGTAAACAACTTTTTCAAAATAAATTTCTTTTGTTAAGATGCATTTTTAGAAAAAAAAATAATTCAAAAACTATTTTTTTATAAATACCTACATTTTTGAAAAAAAAATTATGCAAATATAATTGTTCTATAGTTTTCTAGTTATACCAAAATTATTTAAAAGTGTGACTATTCCCTCTGAATTTAATTGTTCTTCCACTTTCATAGTCAATGACATAAAAGTATACCTATTCAATAATGTATTGGTTGCTTAATTTTTTAATTATTTCTGTATTTTTGACCTCTTATAACTAATTTTAACTTCTACCTCAAGCCCCACGAAGGAGTTAAAATTTATGTTTTTTACATCTTTACGAGTTTTTATATATTTTTTTTTTTATTATAATTCATCTTTATGGCACTTTACCAGTATTTTCTTGTTTCCCCTTTTTATGATTTTGTACCTCAAATAACTTTGGTTCGTGTCAGTAATTTTGTATTTGATAACGCCTCTAAGTTATTTATTATTAAATTTTAATTACCTAGAAAAAAAAACCATTTTAATTTTTTAATTTTAATTTTTAAATAGTTTCTTTGTAACAATTTTTTTTAATTTAGAAAATATTTCATATTTCATTAAAACGCAATGAAATTTTACTATTTAACCGATGAGCTGCATTGGTTTAATAATCAGTTTTATTCATCGTCTCAATATGGATAGAGTTTCATTTTTAATTTGTTCAGTTGCTGTAGTAATAATGTCCTTCCTTGTGGTATAATAACTTAATTTTTTTGCCCTGAAAAGTAACAAGTTGTTTAGTAAATTATTTTTTTTTATTTTCTGTTTCTGTAGGACCTAGAAGAAGCAGTAGAAGTTCATGCTCCTGGTGTAGCTAATGCAACTGTTTTACAGTAAATGAATTGATTTGTAATACCTACAAATGATTAGCTACTGCTACATAAATGAATTAAATAAAAAATTATATACAATAATTTTTTTTAAATTGGGTTGTTTTACTTACTCTTTTTTTTGGATAAGGTCATACATAATAACCATACGGTATTTACTGGATCAATCTGAGATGCCTACCTTATTCATCGAAGTACTTCATTAATGTAACCAGAGATTTGTGATAATTACTGGACCGATTTATGATACTAACTGCAGCTCCTCCAAAAATCTGTGATAATACATAAATGAAAATTCATTTACTGAGACAGTGATATGTACCGGGTGATATTTACCACGAAAATCTAAAATAACGAAGTTTTTGATTACAAAAGAAACCTAAATATTTACTGAAGAAACTTGTGATATTTACTAAGAAACCTGTGATACATACCAAAGCAAACCTTAATACCTTACCAGTTATTGCTAAATAATTTCGAGAAACTCATCCGCCGATGGGTATTAGTTACCGAAAGAATTTTTTACACAAACCAGACAAATTTATTAATTATGTAGACAATGCTTAGGGGAGCAACCGTGAATTGGATATTCACTTTTCACTTTACAGTTCGCATTTCGCACAAATAGAGCATTTACCCTGAATGTCATTTTCGACAAGTTTGTTAAGGATATGGCGTGATTTCTCTCACATAGATCAATCATTAAAAAGATCTATATTAGGGTGGGTCAAAAAAAATCAAAATTCTTTTTTTTGATTTGGTACTCCGAAAAATTGATTGCTAGGCACCTCTAGAATATACACCCCAAATATGAGCTAATAAATAAATAAAATTTTCAGTGAATTAGAACATTTTGAAAAGTAAAAAATGTTTTAATAATTTTTTTTAAATTTTGACCTCGAATATCTTTAGAATGGTTAGATAAATGAAAAAAAGTTATTGAGACCTTTTTTGTGGAACGATCTATTTCCTACAAGAATATGTCTTGCGCGTTTGATTATTATAATTTTTCAATTTGTTACAAAATTAAGAACAAAAAACGAATTTTTAAAGATTTTCTCGATTTTTGGACCTCAAATATCTATTAAACGGTTAGATAAACGAAAAAACTGTACAAGGCCTTTTTTGTAGAGCGTTCAATTTCCTACAAGAATATGTAAAGAAATTTGCTAAAAAGTAGATTTAAAAAAAAGATGATTATTTTTTGTAGAAGCTTGATGTAAAAATGGAAAATTGCGAAGCGGAGGACCTTCCCATTAATAAAAAGAGCTCATATTTGGTGTGTATATTCTAGAGGTGTCTAGCAATCGATTTTTCGCAGTACCAAATCAAAAAAAAAGAATTTAGATTTTTTTGACCCACCTTAATCTATATGTTTGAAGTTTACACTTTACACTAGAAGTGAGGCAAAATTTCTTGTCAAAAGTAAATTTAAGTGCATTTTTGCGGGTTCAAAACAATTCCCTTTTATTCTAGAACTGTTGCAAAAAGTTATTTTTTCCAAAATCACAGGTCAAAAGTCTTTTTCAATGCGTTTTCGTTAATTCCGCGTAAAATAATTCACGTTACACAAGTGCATTGGAAACAGTGCCGGATTAGCCTCAAGGCAAACTAGGCAGCTGCCTAGGGGCCCCACTTCAGCTAGGGGCCCCTCGCCCCGACTACGAACAAACAAAATTTCTTGGAGTTGTACCTTCAATAAAAAACAGCATTACATTTGTATTTGTAAAAATAAGAAAAAAGAAGAATAAAAAAACGTTTGCAAATCATTAAACATTAGCCCCGTTCCATTGGAGGTGGTAGTTTACTCATGAGTTGATCTAGTACTATAATTACCACATAATCTTCTACTTCTACCACTGATGAGCGCGCACTAAAGGGGTTTTGGGTACCCTTAATATACATGTGTTTATAATGAATTATGACTCCCATCCCATCCTGAAGGGCCCAACCCAGCGATGCCAGATTGAGGGATTTTTTCCTGTTTTTTTTTTTCGGTATTTTTGATTAGGGAAAAATGGAAAATCAACCCAGAACAGTCAGCTCAAAATATATCACTTTTAAATACCAAGACAAATACTGGTCTATTCGAATATTATTCTAACGACATCGAACCAGAGTTTAGTAACGAGATGGTGCCATTAAAGCTCTTCATTTTGCAATCAGATAATATGTCAGAAAAATCTGAGATTGTGCATGCAGAGAAGTTAGAAGTTAATATAGGCACCGTTACAAATTTATTCATAATGAATTACCCCAAATAAAAACATAACTTCGAAAACAGCCAAAATGACGTTTTTTGGCATTTTCTAACGGTAATATTTCAAAAACGGATGCCAATAAAAAAAATTTGACTTCAGATTCGAGTTCAACACATCCAACACTACTAGGAAAGTATATTTTGGTTCTTGTGGCAAAAACCTTGTTGACCAGTGTTATCAATTAAAAAAAAAACTAAACCACCCACACGCGTTTTGAACGCGTTTCAAAAGTGTTTTGGATGCGTTTTGGACGCGTTTCGGACGCGTTTCACATGTGTTTTCCCAGCAAACGCAGAACTACAGAAAAAAACCGGTGAAATATGTACGTAAAAGAAGTAATTCTTTTCCACTGAAAAAAGATAGGAGCTCGGGAAAAAACTCAGTTATATACTTTCTGTATATAAGAATACGTGAAGCAGCTATCTCTTTTTTGCATGCAAGATGAAATAAATTTCCCCTCCATTAATAGTACAGACAAATGTACTTCAAAAGTGCATCAGCGAAGCACTTCTGGAAGTGGTTCTGATGTACATTTTCCAGTACTTTTTTAACCTACAGAAAAAGCACTGAAACTTGTACTTTTAAAGTACTTATTTGGAGCACTTTCATGGATTTATATCCGTACTGCTAAAATCCATATTTTAATTTCATCTGAAAATAAAAAAATCTTCAAAACAAACAAACAATTCTTTTAAACTATTATTTAATATTTTTTTGGAAAAACACAAAATAGTTTTTTTTTTTTTTTGAAAACAAAATACACTTAAAAAAAAGATCCTTGGGCACGCGACTGTGGCCTAGCCAGTTGAAAAAAATGAAAAAGAAAAAAATACTCTGCGTCTGCAGTCTGCACTTTGGTGGTAGTTTTTGTATCTTGTTTTGATTTTTTTTTCTAAATGCTCAAGGCTGAAGCTGCTGTAAACTCAGTCAATGATGTCTGGAATTGATCGCCACTAAAAGACAGAAAAATCAACAACTTTATAATTTATCAATTTTATAATCAGCATACCTTTATTTTCCAAATCAATTGGTGGTTGTTTTTGTATCATTTTTGTATTACTTTTTTTTTCTAAATGCACAAGGCTGAGGCTGTGCATTTTGATGGTGGAAATAAATTTTTGTGGCGTGCCGAAGAATTTGTGTGGTAGATATTGTTTAGAGAAAATAGTTTTCACAAATAACAAATAGCGTTTCGGACGCGTTTCGGACGCGTTTCAGATGTGTTTTGCAAGCGTTTCGGACGCGTTTCAGACGCGTTTCAGACGCGTTTTGGACGCGTTTCGGACGCGTTTCAGACGCGTTTTGGACGCGTTTTGGGCGCGTTTCAGATGCGTTTTGGACGCGTTTCAGACGTGTTTCAGACGCGTTTCATACGCGTTTTGGACGCGTTTCAGACGCGTTTTGGACGCGTTTCGGACCCGTTTCAGACGCGTTTTGGACGTGTTTCAGTAGCGTTTTGGACGCGTTTCAGATGCGTTTTGGGCGCGTTTCAGATGCGTTTTGGACGCGTTTCAGATGCGTTTTGGACGCGTTTCAGATGCGTTTTGGGCGCGTTTCATACGCGTTTTGGACGCGTTTCAGACGCGTTTTGGACGCGTTTCAGACGTGTTTCAGACGCGTTTCAAACGCGTTTGGGCGCGTTTTGGACGCGTTTCAGACGCGTTTCAGATGCGTTTCAGACGTGTTTTGGACGCGTTTCAGACGCGTTTTAGACGCGTTTCGGACGCGATTAACACGCGTTTTGGACGCGTTTTGGGCGCGTTTAAGATGCGTTTCAGACGCGTTTCGGACGCGTTTCGGACGCGTTTCAGGCGCGTTTTGGACGCGTTTCGGATGCGTTTCAGACGCGTTTTGGACGGGTTTTGGACGCGTTTTGGACGCGTTTTGGACGCGTTTTGGACAAGGTTCAGACGCGTTTTGGACGCGTTTCAGACCCGTTTCAGACGCGCTTTGGACGCGTTTCAGATGCGTTTTGGACGCGTTTCAGATGCGTTTTGGGCGCGTTTCAGATGCGTTTTGGACGCGTTTCAGACGCGTTTTGGACGCGTTTCAGACGCGTTTTGGACGCGTTTCAGACGCGTTTTGGGCGCTTTTTGGGCACGTTTCAGATGCGTTTTGGACGCGTTTCAGACGTGTTTCAGACGAGTTTCATACGCGTTTTGGACGCGTTTCAGACGCGTTTTGGGCGCGTTTCAGACGCGTTTTGGGCGCGTTTCAGATGCGTTTTAGATGCGTTTAGGACGCGATTAACACGCGTTTTGGACGCGTTTTGGGCGCGTTTAAGATGCGTTTCAGACGCGTTTCGGACGCGTTTCAGGCGCGTTTCGGATGCGTTTCAGACGCGTTTTGGACGCGTTTCGGATGCGTTTCAGACGCGTTTTCGACGCGTTTTGGACAAGTTTCAGACGCGTTTTCGACGCGTTTCAGACCCGTTTCAGACGCGTTTTGGGCGCGTTTCAGATGCGTTTTGGACGTGTTTCAGACGCGTTTTGGACGCGTTTCAGACGCGTTTTGGGCGCTTTTTGGGCGCGTTTCAGGTGCGTTTTGGACGCGTTTCAGACGTGTTTCAGACGCGTTTCATACGCGTTTTGGACGCGTTTCAGACGCGTTTTGGACGCGTTTCAGACGCGTTTTGGACGCGTTTCGGACCCGTTTCAGACTCGTTTTGGACGCGTTTCAGATGCGTTTTGGGCGCGTTTCAGACGTGTTTCAGACGCGTTTCAGACGTGTTTCCGACGCGTTTCAGACGCGTTTTGGACGTGTTTTGGACGCGTTTTGGACGCGTTTTTTACATTTTTATCAAGTGAACAATAAATTAATTCTTTCATCCTCCTTGCGTCCATGTAGTTTTCAATTTAATCTGTGAAATTTACTCATGTTGTGCGGTTCAGAACGTACGGTATATGCTTACCGAAAGTAAACAAATTGCGCATAAAATATGCTATATGGTAATTTTATGAGGATTGTGTATGCTTCAGCACTAGTAGTAGCAATATGCAACTTGCAGGGTTGCTAAAAAGCTCAAAAGTGAGCTGAGCTCGCAGCTCAGCTCAAATTTTGGTGGTGATAGGATACATTGCTTTTTATTTGGAAAGTATAATGAAATATGAAGATATTTTAAACTTTTAAATAACACCATAGCTTAAGATGTTTGGTTCTAGTTATATTAATGGAATTATTTTAACACATAGATATTTTTATAAATAAGACAGATAATTTTTCGTGATATTTTCTCTTGGTGTTTTTGATAGTAAATACATATATTTCTATTTTTTTAGTAAAATATTTCTATTTTTATCATAAAAAAAAATTCCGGTACAATCCGGTTTTTCGACTTTTTTCAAAATTCCGAGAAAATCGGTTTTGAAAGTTGGGGTAAATTTTTTGTTTCGAAAAATCCCCGAATCTTTAAACGCTCCTGGAAGCTAAACCGCTTTAGAGCAATTTTTGGGAGTGATGCCAAATGATAGCTTGTGTCATGGGCCTACGCTTTGCACATTATCAGATTTTAAAAAAATCGTCTTCCATGTTAAACCTCCACATCATGCCTATTTTATCAGAATCGTGCCTAATTTTTTTTACTTTTAAGTTCTAACGGTTTGAGAACGCGTGGACCTACAGGGATGAGAGTTGTTCCCAAATGTAGGTTAGAGTCCCCGCTACCTTTTGGCATCAAAAATTTTTTTTTCATTTTTTTCAAAATTCCGAGATATAGGCGTTGGAACGCTTTGATCTAGAGACAGGGGAGTGGTACCATATGAAAGCTTATATTCTCAGTGGTATAAGTGGTATAGTGGTATAATCCGGTTTTTCGATTTTTTTCAAAATTCCGAGAAAATCGCCTTTGAAAGTTGGGGCAAAATTTTTTTTCGAAAAATCCCCGAATCTTTGAACGCTCCTAGAAGCTAAACCGCTTGAGAGCAATTTTTGGGAGTGATGCCAAATGATAGCTTGTGTCATGGGCCTACGCTTTGCACATTATCAGATTTTTAAAAAATCGTCTTCCATGTTAAACCGCCACATCATGCCTATTTTATCAGAATTGTGCCTAATTTTTTTTTTACTTTTAAGTTGTACCCAAATGTAGGTTAGAGTCCCCGCTACCTTTTGGCATAAAAATTTTTTTTTCATTTTTTTCAAAATTCCGAGATATAGGCGTTGGAAGTTGGGGCGCTCACTTTCAGCTCAGCTCACTTTCAGCTCAGCTCAAATGAGTTAAGCTATGGTACCTAGCTCAAATTTGAGCTGAGCTGTCAGCTGAGCTGAAATGTGAGCTTTTTGCAACCCTGGCAACTCACCACATGGAAATTACCACATGCAACTTGCCACATGCAACTTGCCACATGTAACTTGCCACATGCAACTTGCCACACGCAACTTGTAACATGCAACTTGCCACACGCAACTTGCCGCATGCAACTTGCCACATACAACTTGCCACATGCAACTTGCCACATACAACTTGCCACATGCAACTTGCCACATGAAACATGTAACTTGCAACGTGTAGTGTGTTTTATGTTTGCTGTACTGCGGCGTACTGCATTTTTAAATACTAAAGTACTGCCTACTCTAAAGGTGAAACGACAGCCCTGCTACCCATGGTGATCGCGTCATAATCCCTTTGACATTCTTGTCAAAAAGTAAATTTTCATACCCACCCTCCCATAAGAAGTATAACTTCAAAAATTGAAATCACGGTTAAAAATCACAGGTTACAATCACCGTGAATTCAAAATCACAGTCACAGCACAGGTACACCTGTGATTAAAAAATCACGACTTAGCTCATCTCAATCTGTGATATTAAGCGGATAAATCTGTGATACTTAATGAAAAAAAAAAAGTGTGTGTACACATGTACACCCGACTGAAGTTATACTTCTCCTCATCGCCTCAAAAAATCAAATTTTTGGTTTTAAAAAGGAACATGTAAACAGACCAAATTCTTTTTGCGATTGTATGTGTGTGATTTGACAACAATTTTTACACGAACGTCAAGCTGAAATCAAAACAATTTCTGCAAAATAAAACCAGATTTGTTTGATCAATAATTTTGTTTTTTTTTTCTTCGGTATTATAAATTTATTTTAATCAGAATCAAACTGAAATTGCAGTTATTATTAAGATCTGAGTGAAGATGAAGTAAAAGGTTAATTATTTTGGCCGTATGTATGCTGTGGTTTTGCAGAGAACATAGTGTCGACATAATGTCGAATTCCTTTTAATGATAAAATCGAATTTTCGGCGATCTCGAAGCGAATTTTTTCTGAAAATCATGTTCCATGGAAATAAAATCGCCTCAAACGAAGCAGAATTCGAATTTTTTTTTATAATCTCCCTTTATTGAGAGATTTAAACGGATTTGCACACACAATTGGAACATTTTATATCGCTCAAACGTCAAGCTGAAAGACTTATTCGTGTTGTTTGTTTATTTGAAAACACCATCTTCAAATAAAGAGTAATATGTATGTATCGTATTTTTATCGCGGAAAAATATGAAATAAATAAAAATAATAATGTGCAATCAATATATATTTTTTCCTGGCATAGTTCTTGTGAAAAAGTCAAACTACTGTGACTTTTCTTCCCGTGATTGTCTTCAAAAAAAATTTCCTCTTTAAAACCACAGCATACGGCCAAAACAATTAGCATTCTACTTCATCTTCACTCAGATCATAACAATATCTGCAATGTCGTATTGACTCTGATTAAATTAAATTTATATTACCGAAGAAAATAAGCAATTTTATTGATCAAAGGAATCTGGGTTTTATTTTGCAGAAATTGTTTTGATTTCGGCTTGACGTTCGTGTAATTTTTTTGAGGCGATTATAAAAATTTAAAGGAATTCGACACAAAATTTTCACACATCACACGCGAAAATAAATATTTTGAAATGAAGTAAGCAGCCATGGTATAAAAAGACAAGGTATGATCATTAGAGCCACCATCTTACAAAATGGGGTAATAAGGTTTTGAAGTTAAGTCAAAAGCAACAACAATTTCCAAGACAAATTTGTTTACAACAACAATTTCAATGGGCTGGGCTGTCAAAACCTTAAGTAGCCATAAGTTTTGACAGTTCTCGATACTGAGTTTTTTCTAATGATCATACCTTCTCTTTTTATACCATGAGCAGCAGCCACATTTATTTTTTTTAAATTGACGTTTGTGTTGTCAGCACTGATCAGCTTTAAAGTTGTACTTCCTTACCGACGTATTGTCGGCAAGGTTTAACATAACTACAAGGTGACTCAAGTAATGCATTTAAGGCGAGGCTGCACCTTTATGATTTCCTTTAAATAGATTTTGAATCTTTTATGGCTCGTTGTTTTAAGCCTAGTACGCAGCTGAAGCAAAACCAAACATTTTTAAGTCTCCAAAGTCAACAGCTAACATGTTAACGAAAAAATACATAGAGTAGTATAGCAAAGTAAAAATAAAAAAATTAAAGAAAAAACATCAGAAAATAAGTTTTAAAGCAAAAACAAAACATATTTAATTTCGTTAACGAAACTTTGTAGAGAACATTTCGTTTCGCTTCAGCTGCGTACTAGGCTGAAGGCTTTAGCCTTAACTACATTGGCTCAAAATGTGAAAAAGTACAAAAGTGAAAATTTTTAAACGCATTTTGGGACTGGAAAATTAGAACAAATGATGCAAAAAGCTTATTTTTTGGTCTAATATACAATTTCTGGACTCTTTTTTACAAACAAATTGCACCAGTGAGAAAAAAAATATTTTCACTTTTGTTCTTTTGCAGAAAGTGGCCAATGTAGTTGACGCTTTTATGTCATTGTAGTTAAGGCTTAAGGGTAGGTGGAAACATAGGCATGCCTATTACCGAAGACTCAGATGCACTGTGGCGGGAGTGAGAGTCACTTTCACAAGATTTCGTATTACCGAAGCCGCCAATGCGGAAGTGATAGAATGACATTTGGCTATGTAAGTGTCAACAATGACATATGTCAGTAAGCAGTTTAGTGTGTTTTCGTGGATTGATAATACAGTTTATCCCGGGGAGTTCACAGATTGAAATTTGATTCGGTTGCGGATTGGGTAGAGTAGAGGGGAGTGAGTCACTGCGTCTTCTGTGATAGGCATGAGTATAAGCCCAACTAGCATAACAGCTTCTGTAAATTGAAATCTCGCAGGTTCTACTTTTTATACAGCTTGTATTAATCTTACTTCAGAATTTAACTGCTTATAGAAGTTCGGCCTTGTAAAACAATTTCTAATAAGTTGTTTAAATACTATTAAATAACTTAAACGAAGAAAGCTTTTTTTCTTATAAGCCTGTTCAATGAATTTATAGAAGCCTTACACAAATTAGCAAGTTTAGTATTTGATTTTTGGTTTTGATATTAAATAATCTAGCTCGGACACTTTAAAATCCTTAAAGAGGGTCAAACTTGTATAACATTATCCTTTTTCAATGCCCAACAACCTTACTTAAGTTTAAAAAAAGCTGAAATGTAGCTTTTGTAATACCTTAACCGAAGCTGAAATGTTAGTTGGGAAGGGGCGTTCATGAAATGTGTTTGGTAAATTTTTCCATTTTGCGATGTGGTTTAAGTTTTTCAGGTTGCATGAATAAAGGTATAACTACAACGGCCACTTTTTGCAAAAAGTCAAAAAGTGAAAATTTTCAAACTCATTTTACGACACCACAATATTAAAAATAATGATGCAGAAAGCTTATTTTTAGGCTTAAAATACAATTTGTGTAGTTTCTTACAAAAACAAATAGTGCTAGAGAGAAATAAAAAATTTTACTTTTGTAAAATTCCCACTTTTTCACTTTTGGTCATTGTAGTTAAGGTATAACCCTAATATTCTTAGCTACATTTTAAGACAAAATTCCAAATTAGAACGACAACGTTTAGGTGTGGAATATTTTTCATAAAATTACCCGTACCGCTACCACATGGTAAATCGCGGGATTTAGTTTAAATCACCCTAAATCTAGATTTAGATTTAAGTGCAGATAGAGCATATGTTTTAAAACTGGATAAGAAACAGTCAACGCTATAAAACATAAAGCTCTACTTTTCTAATCTTTTTTGTTCTGACAGTTTCCACGTATTTGTGCTGTTCTTATCTATTCTGTTCTCGTTTTTTCTTCATTAAACAAACCTAGTCACTCCCAAAAATCTTTCAAAATTGAAAAGGAGTACATTTTGTCTGTTTTCTTTACTCTCAAAATATTCTGACGTTTTTCATGAATTTTTTATATTTGTATTTTTATTATTTTGACTTTTTGATATAATACTCGTTTGTGTTTTTTCTTAAATATGTTCACTGTGGACATTGGAGACTTAAAAATTTTTCGTTTCGCTTTAGCTGCGTACTAGGCTTAAAAAAACGAGCCATAAAGGCTTGGCCACACCGGAGGGTACGCGGTAGAGGTACAGGTAACGGTACGGGTATTTGTATGGAAAAAATTCCAAACTGACACATCAACGTTCGGGTGTGGAATTTTTTTAATACAAATATCGTTGCCGCTACCCGTACCGCTACCGCGTACCCTCCGGTGTGGCCAAGCCTTAAAAGAATCAAAATCCATTTAGAGGATAATCATTAAGATGCAGCCTCGCCTTTAATGCAAAAACTATTTTTGAGTCACTTTGCCGACAATATGTCGGTAAGGAAGTAAAACTTTAACAGGCCGCCTCCACAGGAGATATTTTTCTCTAACTCAATGTCTAACATCTACAACATAACAATTTTGGCTGGGCAAATTATGTTTGGACAATTTCTTTCATATGCTTCTTTCGCCAGAGGATGATGTATGATTTTTTGCGGACAAAATTTATTTTATATGGCCAATTTTGTATGATTCTTTTTTTTTCTTTTTTTTTAATTGTTTTCAATTTAAACATGTACCTATTGCTTGGTTTGTTTTATATTTGCCTTCTAAAAACTAAACAATCTATTTTTATAAAAATTAATTATAATTCCCGTTAAATAAATTCAAAATTATTAAATAAATTCAAAAAGTATAATACCATTTCATGAAATCTAATTCATTTCAACATAAGACATGCAAAAATTCGCAAAACAAACAAATATATTTTGTCGTCCGCTACTACGGAGACAACCTTCTTCATGAGAGGACAAAAAATAATGAAAAAACTGCAGTTCCAAAAGAAAAAAAACACATCTGTCAAATTCGATGTTAGACAATCGTGTTCAGACAAAATCGAAGAAACGGTTGTCTAACATTTAATCACAACAAGAAATGGCGAGCCTCCACAAGACATTTCTTGTTAAGACACGTCAACATGACAAAAATTATCTCCTGTGGAGGCGGCCTGTAAAGCTGATCAGTGCTGACAACACAAACGTCAATTTAAAAAAAATAAATAGCTGCTGCTTACTTTATTTCAAAATAAATATTTTCGCGTGTGGAACATAGAATATAATTTTTATTTTTGTATTTAATTGTATTTGAATACAGTTTGGACGAACTCCATTATTTTCAGGAAAGTCATATAAATTTTTCGATCTAATTTATTTATTATAATTATCTACTAACGCAATTTAAAGCTATACTTCCTTGTCGGCGCTGGGTTGAAAACAAACAAAAAATTTTTGGTAGGGGGCGCTACTAGTTAATCCCTTTGACAGTTCTTGTCAAAAAGTAAATTTTTACCCCAACGCCGCTTAAGAAGTATAACTTCAAAAACAAATAGATAAAAAAATGTCTCTACCATTTTTAAGAGGTTTTCTAAAAATAGTGCAAAAAACGGAGCAAAGTAACCCCATGTTACGGAATGTTAACACTTATTTTCTTGAGATACAGCATGGTACAGGCCAGCGGCAGGAGTTGATTTTACAAATTTATAATTTTATTTGTTGAATGTTTTTCGTGGGTAGTGGTCCCAACTAACATTTCAGCTTTGGTAAAGGTATTACAGAAGCTATATTTCAGCTTCTTTTTAACTTTAGAGGGTTGTTGGGCATGGAAAAAGGAGAACGTTTGACCCTCTATAGGAATGTACTCATAAGAAGCTTAAACGAAGCTTTACCGAAGCTCTACCGAAACTTTGAGATTTTACAGATAGCTTGGAAAGAGCTTGTATAGCTCTTTATTATATCTCTTATCGAAAAAAAACTACAAACAACTACAAAAACAAAAAAAGAGTTTTTGTACCACACCCAGGAATCGAACTTCGTATCTTCTTGGTGGTAGTCCACCACTCTACCCACTAGGCCATCCCAGTATATTCATTAATGAAATCAAAAACGTAATCAGTTGAAAAGTTGAAATAGCAGAAATGTCAAAACAAAAAAATGTCCGAGCTAAATTATTCAATGTCAAAACCAAAAATTATCTAAGCTAGTTTATTCAATATGAAAACCAACTTGGTAATTTCTGTAAGACTTCTATAAATTCATTAAACAAGCTTACCCGAAAAACAAGTTCTTTTCGGTTAAGTTTCTTTAACAGTATTTAAACAATTTATTGAAATTGTTAAAGAAGTTCGAACTTCTATAAGCAATTAAATTCTGAAGCAAGATCAATACAAGCTGTTTAAAAAGTAGAACCTGCGAGATTTCAATTTAAAGAAGCTGTTGTGTTAGTAGGGGTGGCGTCAGGCTGCAGGTGAAGAAGATTTCCGGAAATACACAAAATTACTAATTTATAAAACTGCTGCAGAAGCACACTAAGCGATGCATACCTTTTTTTGGATTAAAACTTTTCCATTTTATTTATAATAATTAAATAATAATTAAATAAAATAAAGTGACACGACACGACAGTCCTTGCACAACAAAAATAAAATGACGCTTTGTTATTCTGTTGTCTTGGTCTTTCTTTCGTCAATTTTCCTTTTCGCACTTTTCACCACACGTTTCTCCTTCGATTTTGTGTTCATACACAAAAAGTTGTATATGTGTGAGTAAAACGGCGTGTCCAAATGGAGAAATCAAACAGAACTCCCTTCTTGCTTGAAGGGTTTCTTCATTAAACAAACTTAATCGCTCCCAAAATTCTTTAAAAATTGAAAAGAAGTGAATTTTTCTGATGTTTTTAATGAATTTTATATTTGTATTTTTATTATTTTGACTTTGACATAATACTCGATGGTGTTTTTTCCTAAACATGTTTGCTGTGGACATTGGTGTCTTAAAAATGTTTCGTTTCGGCTCAGCTGCGTACTAGACTTAAGGCTTGGCCACACCGGAGGGTACGCGGTAGAGGTACGGGTAACGGTACGGGTACTTGTATGGAAAAAATTCCAAACTGACACATCAACGTTCGGGTGTGGAATTTTTTTAATACAAATATCGTTGCCGCTACCCGTACCGCTACCGCGTACCCTTCGGTGTGGCCAAGCCTTTAAAAAAAAAACGACCGATAAAAGAATCAAGTTCTATTTAAAGGATAATCATTTAAGTGTAGCCTGGCCTTAAATACAAAAAAGATTTTTGAGTCACCTTGTAGTTACTACCTTGCCGACAATACATAAAAAAAGAACTGTCAAAAGTCAACCTGTGGCGCTGGGAGCACCGTTAATCCCTTTGACAGTTCTTGTCAAAAAGAAAATTTTTGCTCCCACCCTCACAAAAGAAGTATAACTTCAAAAATTCATGGTACTGAATGGATGATATTATCGGAGAAATTCGTACTACTGACCAGAAATTTTTAATCCATGATGAAGATATATTTAACCTCTGATATTTCGTGATATTTGATATCCATTGATTACACTGTCATAGTTATAAGAACTTGTTTTTTTTTTGTAGCAGAAAGGATACACTTCGATCCAATGGTGGGTCAGGTTTTCGAGATATTTTGAAAATATAATCTTTTGTCGGGACTCGCAATATACTTTTCCCTAATTACCTACTCGTTGTACTTTCTTTGCGTTTAGTTTTTAAGATAAACACAATATGGGGGTTTACTGGTTCTATGCTCCTAGTGGCCCCTTTCACCGTTCTATGAAAAATACTTTACGGTAAATTTTTGTCCATTTCAAATGTTTATTCCAACTGGACTAATTAGCTTTGTAGAAAGATTCACCTTTATGCCACGGACAGACTTAAAAAAATTTAAAAAAGCTACAATTAATGGCAAAAGAAAAAATTTTAAAAAGTCTTTTTTTTAATTTTAGTCCGTTGGTACAGCGAACAGGAAGTGCACTTTTTAAACTTCAAATTGAAATAGAAAATGACTGAGAGGAGCTACAAAATTAATTTTTAATTCAACTTTTTTGAAAATTTTGACCGTTACATATGAAATTGAGTCTTTTTCTAGCGGAATATTGAATAACAAAAAAACTAATCGAGCTACAAAATCGAGGTTTTCGGATTTCGTCTTAGTCTAGGTTACTTCAAATTTGTGCAAAAAAAATTTTTTGAATTTGTCATTTTTTTGGATTTTGAAAGGTTACTTCTGAGCTATGTTTTTAAAACAAAATCTTGAATATTTCAATTGAGCTACAAAATTGGGTTTGTATCAAAAATAATGAGGCATATGCATAAAAAAAAGTAATTACTAGTAGTAAAAGGTTTATAGTAAATACTAGTAGTACTAGTAGAAGCTGAAACTAATAGTATTTACGTATGCATAAACCTTAGTTTCTACTAGCTAGTATAAACTAGTAGTAAATACTGGATTCATCCCAGTAAATACTACTAGTTCATCTGAAAGTAATAGTATATACTAGATACCTACATAAATGCTGTTGCTTTTTTTTGTTCTATATTTTTAACGTTCTATAATTTCTTTCTTTTGTAACCAATTTTTTGTATTAGAATTTGTTGATAATAGCCCCGTTAAATTGGAGGTGGTAGTTTACTCATGAGTAGGTCTAGTACTAGAATTAACACTTGATCTTCTACTCGAGGAGATAGAAATGTGTAGTTGTTTTACTAGATTTCTACTCACGAGTAAACTACCACCTCCAATGGAACGGGGCTAATAACAACTGGTGTTTAAGGCGGTTTTATACGCTTAGAACAAATGCCTAAAAAAGCATTTTAATTTTAGTACACATAATTTACTTCACTATTTCAAATCTACTTTGCTATTTTTACTTTGCATTACTTTGACTGTTTTAATCATAATTGTATACTTTTTTTTTTGTTTCGTTTAATTTTCAACTTGAGAAAATTTATTTTCCTTATTCAATAAAAAAATCAAATATACCTACAACATCGAGTGAATATACTTAAAATTAATTTTCAACAAAATTTAAGAGTTTAAAAGTGAGTGTTCGAAGTTAAAAAAATGGCAAAAGTAAAAGTAGACTTTGTTAAAATACTAGAAAAGTATGCCGTACTTATTAACAAATCTCAACAGCCTCATATAAAAAAAAGCAAAGGCGGAAGCCTTAAAATTGTTTATTCCTGAGTTTCAAGCCAACACTGGTATTTTAATAACAGGAGACCAACTAAAGAAGAGGATGAATAACATTTAACATGAGAAAGTTTTTACTAGTAAATGTTCAAGTTGGTATTTAGAAACTTAAAAAATTACCAGTAAATACTAGAAAGTAAAAGTTCGTACTAGTTTTTTATGCATATCAAAACCAGTATTTACTATAAAAATTCATCCAAAACTAGTAAATACTATTCTTCTAGTAAATACTACCTTTCCAGCATTTACTATGTTTTTTATGCATATGGAAAGTAGTAAATACTATTAAAATTTACTAGTAAAAGCATATGCTACCTTTTATGCATACGGCTCAATGTATTCAAAAGCTGCAATTAATGGCAAAAGAAAAAATTTTAAAAAGTGAATTTTTAAAAAAGTCTCCACTGGCCTCATCAAATGACCATGAGATATGACCAATTGTTTATAATAAAAGCTTAAAAGAGAGAGTGAGTTATAAACAATTGATCATATCTCAGGCATTAATGAACCGATTTGAAAAATTCAAAAACTTGCTTGTTTTGCTAGACATCAGTTATATTATTTACTAATTTTGTTTAAAACGACACTTACCGATTTTGAGATAGTTCCTTTTGTTTATAAAATTTCATGAATTTGCAAAAACTAACATTGCAGCTAGATTTATCATCCCCAAAAACATATAAAAACACTCCCATATTGCGTTGATCTTAAAATCTATAATCAAAGCGGGTATAAAGTTTAAGCTGAGTAGGGGTATAGTTTTTTCAAATTAACTCGAAAAATATGGGTCATATAGAAAAATTTATTAAGACAAAAGTTATAGAAAATAAAATTTTCTACAAGTTTTACACATATAATTTTTGTCAAAAATCAAAAATGGCCGAGTTATTTACTAAAACGTGTTTTACCTTTAATCCAAGATGGCGGCTTAAGCACAAAGTCGATTTTCCCGAAAAACTGGTTTTAAGCTCTCAGTGATCCCCTCTACCGTCCTATGAAAAAAAATTGCACGAATTAATTTTTTCCATTTGAAATGTTTAATTCTCCTGGGCATCTCAAATAATAAGTTTCAACACATCACGGCCACCATTATAGACGATTTCCTGATAAATATGTACGTAAGATTCATTCTGTCAGCAGAATTGATAAACTCAAACCCCACATGAAATTGTTTGTTCAAATGTGCTTATATACAAAATGCACAAATGAATTCGATTAAGATTGTTCTTTTCCTCATTTTTTTTTTGTTTTGTTTATATCCAAAAAGTCAACAACCGCAAAACTGCAATTAATTTTATAGAAACATTTACCAGTAATTAGGAAAATCTACTAATTAGCTGGAGATGGAGGAGGAACAATGATATTTTGTTGTTTTTGTTTTTTTGTCTGGCTTTATTCTATGATGTTCAAGTGCATGCATATAAGATTTATTATCTCAAAAAGCGGATTCAAGTAGGCTTCTTATAATAATAATAAAAATAATAATAATTATTTTGCGTGTATTTTGTTTTCATAATTTTCAAAAACTTTTTGCTTAATATTTATGTTTTATTAAGCACATTTGAGTTTAATTAGTTAAGATAAGATATTTAATGCCATATTATGCACATATTTGACTCATTTGTTGGAAAATGAATAAAATAACTAAATTTATTATTTATGCATTGCCCACAATAAGATAGACATAGAGGTCAAGTTATAGCGTGCGCAGTGAGATAAGTAGAACTTCATCAATAATTCGGTTTTTTTTTTTAAGAAAAAAAAAAATATAGTGATAAAACCATGAAACACGCATCGTCTGTCTAGTCTACATGATGGGTAATGAACAAGTTAAGCCGTATGAAGTTTGCAAAAGATCTTTCAACAAGGGAGTTGGTAAGATTTATCATCGATTTGGTTGAAATGATGAACGTTGATTTCTGAACTACATTGCTTGACAAAGCTACTGAAACGCAGACAAAAATTGAAAATTTTATTGGTGTTTTTATTTTATTAACTTATTTGCAATTTTTGGCTTACAATTTGTTTTATTTGACATCATTTTTAGAAAAAAAAATGGTTGTCTGCGATAACTTTACGTGATAATGGCATAAGCTTGATTATAAAAAAAAACGAAAAAATTAATTAAATTAAAAATTATCGTTTCTCATTATTTCTTACCTTCTAAAAATTTAAACTATAACTTAAGACTATATGTATATATTTTGTAAAAAGTATAAAAATGGTTTTTTGAAATCACACATTTTTCATGAAAATAAAACCAACAAAATTAACTTTTTTTTCTTTACACATCACATTGTCAATATTTTTACATGACAGCCTTTAGTAAATTTTACATTATCTGAAAGCTTATTATTTAAGCTTTCAATATTCACCTCAATAATGTTTGTACGACATCTAGAAAAAAAGCTAGAATTTTTTTAATACAATCAATTTCATCAAACAAATTAAAAAAAAAAACAAGCTTATTTTTCTTTCATCTCGATTTGGTCCAATTTTTTATATACCTAACAACTTATAGTAAATTTTATATCATACATACATACATTTATATAGCTTATCATTTTACCTATAAAAATATGCTTCAACCATATCTCATATCTGTACGACATCTACAAAAAAAGTTACAATTTTTTAACGACAACCATGTCAAAATTAAAACTGAGATTACAATACTTTGCTCACTGGTGACTGGTGTAGGCACAGGTGTTTTGTTCTCCCTAGTCTCGATTCATGCAGGCTTCGTACAGTCGTACCATATACATAAATGTACATAGGTACACGTTAAGCGAACCACCCGAGTGGGTGGTGTTAGGTTTTTTTTCGTTACGAAATTTCTTGATTCGGTCCCCGCGCTCAAAGCCCGTGATAAAATCTATACATTCAGGGGCGTACACTCCCTTGGGGCAAGCGGAGCCCCCGACCGACCCCAGGGCCCCCACTGGAGACGATGCAGAGAAGGAAACTGTTAGCATAAATTGAGTTACGAAATATCCAGGGAGACAAATTATGTCATACAGTGTAATGTATAATGCATTGGCAGCCACACAATATATGTATATTGATTTTTAAAAAAGTTACCCCAGGGGCCCCAAAAAAAAATAAACTGCTTTTTTAAAAGAAAAATTATAATTTTATCTTAGGGCCCCAAAAAATATTACTTGAAAAATCTTTGCCACCACAAATAATGCATTAGGGACCCCAAAAAAGCAAAAAAAAAATTATTTGAGGATCTTCAAAAGTGCTTCAAAACAATCAAATGGAAAATTAAATATAAATTCAGGGGCCCCAACATAAATACATTAGGGCCCAAAATAAGAACATTACGTTATTGGTGGCATTCCGAATATTACTTCAGAACAAAGGCCCCAATACCTATTAATTCTTGGCTCCAAAAAAATTATATTATATTTTAGGGGCCTCTAAGCACTTAATTTTGAGGCTCTAAAAATAATTTTTCAGGATCCCCCAAAATAAAAAAAATTATGTCTGATGATGGAAAATAAAATATGTATTTATTACTTCAGAACAGAGGCCCCAAGAACTATCAATTCTAAGCTAAAAAAACTTTTATGGCGTATACGTAATTTTTTTTTGTAACTAAGCGGCCCCCAAATATCAAAGGGGCCCCAAAATTTAGTCTTACCCCGGGGCCCCGGCGACTCAACGTACAATATCTTTAAAAAAAAAATTCAATTTTTCTCAAGTAATTCTTATACAAAATTGAAAATTTAGAATCGCCACTTAATATTTGGTTTAAGGGCTGATAGTACGTCTGCCGGGTAAGCTAGTATTGAATACCTTAAAATTTTAGTACAAACAAAATTTAATCAAATCGGGACTGTCTATTTGAGAGATAGTCAAAAATTGAAATAATAGTTCTCAAGCAACAACATTTATTTTAAGGAAAATGAAGAAAACATGATTTAACATATCTAATCGTAGAAACGATGTTTTCAAATTGATTAAAGTAATGTTATCTCAACACTGAGGGAAAAAAAAACAACTCATAAAATCAACGAAAAAGACTTTGATTCGCCTTTTTTTCGGAATGATTTTGCGTTGAAAACGAAAATTTTTTAAATCAAAGTAGAACAGCGTTAGTTTAAAGTTTTCTGACAAATAACTCGTTTTTTTCATTTAATTATGGCTCTATAGGTAGGTATGTAAAATCAATTGGAAGAATTGTTGTTTTCAAAATAACGCGATTTCAATTTGTTATAAATTTTTCAGTTCGATTTTTCAATTTCAATTTGTCTGTGAATTGGTCATAGGTACATATTAAAAAAGTTACTGAAAGTTACTGATTTTTGACAAATTCTCTACTCATATGAAATATGAGGGTGGTTCAAACTGCTTTGTAAGATTAAAATCAATATTGAAGAACCCATTTTAATAATTGGGGAACCTGATTTTTCAACTTTTTTTTTAAATTAAAGATTATTTTATTATTTTAACAAGTTTTTTTCGTCCTGTTTTATTTTGGTGAATTTCGGTTCAACATATAAAAAACCTTACCCACCTCTTTTTCTTTTTTTACTCCCTTTTTTTTATCCATATAGATCACCATCAATCTTGCTTCTCATTGACATAATTCTTCTATCGCTCCATTACTCAAGAGCAATAAAAAACTGGTCACATCCGATGCAGTGTCATATATCAAGGAAAGCGATTAACAAAATCGTCCATTTATAAACATTAAAAAATAATTGCCAATTAAAATGTATCCCATTGGTTGAATTCTATATATCCTTATATTATTATAGGTATGACCATATCGCATGCTTTAACAAAAAAACACAATCCTTATATCTAGCTTCTATAAGGTACAAACCTATACCTCATGTGCCCCATATCAACAAAAATAAACCGGAAATCTATCAGTATAACGCACGCTAACGCATTATACGCTTCTATAAAATGTCATGAATCTGCTTCTCCAAAACTCCAAAAAAATACAAAACAAAACCAAAAACAACTCTCATATATCTCCATTAATTTTATACCAAGTCGAAAACCCAACAAGGATAATAATGTTCAAACTGCAAAAACAAAAAAAAAACGAAAGACGAATGGCGATGACAAAGCCAATAAAATAAAATTAAGTTAAAAATAGTCGAGATATATGAGCAGCGCCCAAAACGTCATCCAATAACTCACAGTGTAATCCTTTAAATAGGACATTCGCGTTATCCCTTCCTTCCACCAACCAGCACCAGCAATAACCCCCTCCTCCCCATACACCGGCTGTGTTCGCCATTAAGTGGAAATTTATTCGAATGGCTGATTAGCTGGCCGGACGCGTACCATCAACGGTTCCAGTTCCAGTTCTCCACTACTGACCGACAAAGCGTTTCGATGAACATTTTTAATGACCCAACTTCGTCGGTCTTTTAGTTTTTTTAGTTTAACAATTTTTCCAACACAAACGACGACAAATGAAAAAAAAAATCAAATAAAAAAGAGACACCAATGATAATGGCCATCATATATGCTGCAGATTGGTCAGGACAGGACAGGAGCGGAGCTCAAAACTTGTCTCCGCCATCAAGGACATTAACTTAAGTCGCTGCGTTAGTATAGTTGCCGATTGCTGACGAAATTGCTAATACACTCTCGTATTGTTGGTATATAGCGGGAATGGATTTAGTGGAAAATTGCGTGGGTAGTGGCAATTTTTTGCTCTTCTATTTGCAATAAGAGAAAAGAGTGGAAGGGGAAAATGGGGGGGTGAAATGGTCATAAAACACATTAAATCCAATCGAATAATCGAAATGTCACATTATCCTGTAAAATATTGGAGGTCTTTTGGATTTCGTATGCGATGTAGCAAAACCGCAATCATTCTTCCAAAAATACCGTTTGTCCCACCACCCTCAAACCAAAATCACCACCTTCTCCTCCCACGCACCCGCATCATTATTGTCGGTAATACGTGTAATAGTATTCAAGGACCAACACAGTAAAAAAAAAAGGATACTCTAACCAACCAAAATTCCAAAGGAAGAAGGGTAAAAAAAAACCGATTTTTTATGGTTCTTATATTCGGTTTTGTTGATGGCCTGTTTTTTACCAGTTTCAGGCTCCTCTGGGTATAATTTTAATGGTTCTGTTTGTGTGTATGATTATTAGGGTGGGTCAAAAAAATCGAAAATTTTTTTTTTGATTTGGTACTCCGAAAAATCGATTGCTAGACCCCTCTAGAATATACACACCAAATATGAGCTCTTTATATTAATGGGAAGGTCCTCCGCTTTGCAATTTTCCATTTTTACATCAAGCTTCTACTAAAAAAAAATAATTTTTTTATTAATTGACTTTTTAGCAAATTTCTTTTCATATTCTTGTAGGAAATTGAACGCTCTACAAAAAAGGCCTTATACACTTTTTTCGTTTATCTAACCGTTGAATAGATATTTGAGGTCCAAAAATCGAGAAAATCTTTAAAAATTCGTTTTTTGTTCTTAATTTTGTAAGAAATTGAAAAATTATAATGATTAAACGCGCAAGACATATTCTTGTTGGAAATTGATTGCTCCACAAAAAAGGTCTTGGTAACTTTTTTCATTAATCTAACCATTCTAAAGATATTCGAGGTCAAAGTTAAAAAAAAATATAAAAACATTTTATATTTTTAAAAAATTTCTAATTCACTGAAACTTCATTATTTTCAAATTAACAAGATATATTCTTGTAGGGGCTTAAATGTTCTACAAAAAATTCCTTGGAATGAAATTGATTGCTTTAACCGTTTAGAAGATATTCGTATCCAAACCAATGCTCACTGATTTCAATAGTTTTCTTATGACCCGTATGCATTGCGATTTGGATACGAATATCTTCTAAACGGTTAAAGCAATCAATTTCATTCCAAGGAATTTCTTGTAGAACGTTTAAGCCCCTACAAGAATATATCTTGCTAATTTGAAAATAATGAAGTTTCAATGAATTAGAAATTTTTTAAAAATATAAAATGTTTTTATATTTTTTTTTAACTTTGACCTCGAATATCTTTAGAATGGTTAGATTAATGAAAAAAGTTACCAAGACCTTTTTTGTGGAGCAATCAATTTCCAACAAGAATATGTCTTGCGCGTTTAATCATTATAATTTTTCAATTTCTTACAAAATTAAGAACAAAAAACGAATTTTTAAAGATTTTCTCGATTTTTGGACCTCAAATATCTATTCAACGGTTAGATAAACGAAAAAAGTGTATAAGGCCTTTTTTGTAGAGCGTTCAATTTCCTACAAGAATATGAAAAGAAATTTGCTAAAAAGTCAATTAATAAAAAAATTATTTTTTTTTAGTAGAAGCTTGATGTAAAAATGGAAAATTGCAAAGCGGAGGACCTTCCCATTAATATAAAGAGCTCATATTTGGTGTGTATATTCTAGAGGGGTCTAGCAATCGATTTTTCGGAGTACCAATTAAAAAAAAAGAATTTCAATTTTTTTGACCCACCCTAATGATTATATTTTTTTTTTGGAACGACTATCGAATATTATGGCCAAAAGGTATCCACAAGGTCCTTCATCTTACAAAACCCATATAAATACATACGAGTTGGTTTAGTATATTGGTGGAAGCATAAAAATCCCATTTCGCATATACAATTTGAATTATTACATTTGGATTTGTTTTCTGGTTTTTTTTTTTTTTTTTGGGTTTTCTTTTCGTTCCTCTTTTTTTGTTGTTGTTGTTTTGGAACTTTTTGGGCATCCAGCATAAATCGCTCTTTTGGGAATTGAGATCGAAGTAGAAGTTTTTTTTGGTTTAGATTTGTTTTGAGGAAGAAAAAACAAAAGGCAAAGCACCTGCTACGAATACGATGATAATTTGTTTTCTTTTAGTTTGTAAAGTAAAATATTTAAAGAATAAAACAAAATAAATGAGAATCGAAAAAAAAACTACTGGAATAGATTATATAGGTTTGGAATTTTTTGTTTATTTAACTGAGCTTTTATTCAGGTTCAAAAGGCTTTTTTACTGAGAAGAAAGCTATCAAAAATCACTTAAAAAAACTTACGAACCTGATGTTCGGTTCATCTTACCTTGTTTGCATGCCTTGGAAAAAAAAATATTTGGTAGGTTTGTGATGTTCTTTATTTAAAAGATTAAAGATTCTTAGGTACATATACTAACTAAACCAAGTTCTTAAGCTTAAGTCTTGCAAAAAATTTCAGGTGTAAATAGTACTAATAACTGCGTACATTCTACGAATTTTATTCGTGGTTTTCAGCCACGAATATTATTCGTAAAATGGACGTTTATTAGTACTTTTACCAATATTTTATTAGTATTCGTAGAAAATCATGCGTATATTGTACGAATACTATTAGTAGATTTACATTCCCATTCGTACATTGTACGAATAACATTGTAGTATTTACTAATGCTTTTCTCATTCATTCGTACATTGTACAGCACTATTTGTATATTGTACGAATAGAATTGTAATATTTACGAATGGCTTTACTAATAATTCGTATATTATACAGTTCTATTCGTATATTGTACGAATTTTATTTAGTGTAGAACTTTCCGCCATTGAATTTTTTTCCTGAAATTTCCTGAAATATGAATAATTGTTGAAATAATTATCCAAGCATATAACTGTACTGCAAAACTACAAAAATATATTGCATTAATATTTTACATTTATAAATAAAATGAATGTTTTTTTTTATCTTAAATATTATACCACATGTAATGTATTCCACGGTATTCATATTGTTTGTCTTGGAAGGCCACTGAAAATATACAAACATATTTATCATTGAAAATCATTCGAAAAAATGTCTACTTACTACAAATATTTTTAGAAAAGCTCTAATAACCAGTGACAGGTTTTGATATGGTCCGCCATTTTCAATTTGTTAAGCTGATTGTTGACGAATTTCCGATGCTAACCTTGAAAGAATATTCCAAAATGAAAGTTAAAAGGCAGTAAATAAATCAATATTAATGTAATAACATACATATATGTACATTAGAGTGACCGCAAGAAATCGATTTTCGAAATTTGGTCGGGGGAACCCCATAAAATGTTCCGCCTTTGCAGATTTTTAGATAGCCAAAATTTCACCTCGATTGGATAACTCTAAATGGTGCCGACACTCGCTCAAAGTATCAAAAATCTCTGTTTTTTCACTGTTTTTCGAAGAAAATTAGCTCTAGCTCCCAAACAGATCGGGTTATTTTCACTTTTTATATATTTAATTAAAGGTAGTGTTGCTACACATAATTCAGATGCTAAATTTGTTTAGTTTTACCAAAAAAGAAAAATTTTGTCATCAATTTAAATTTTCAGTACTTACCTCAAAAAAAGCTGAATGCAAACTCGATTTAAAATGAAACTTTTTTTTTAAACTGTTTTATTTAAAAAAACGAAACATTTAACAGAATTCTAAGGCTGTGTGTGAATTGCGTTAAATAGTTAACACTGTGTAAAATTTTTGACACTATTGAGGTGAACAAAAAAATTTCAGCTGTATGGCTTATTGTTTAATATTTTTCTCTGCCTCTTTTCTGCTATGAAACTCCTTTTTAATAAAAAAAAAAAACAAAACAAAACCATCTGCAAAAAAAATTTAACTCAAATTTAACCAGGTCCCAGAGCCCAATAAATTTTTAACAGCTGAAAATTTTTTATTCACCTCAACAGTGTCAAATATTTTACACTATGTGAACTATTTTACGCAATTCACACACGGCCTAAAAAACAAAAAAAATAACATCGTGTTACATTTCTTATACATAATTAATGAAGTAAATACTAAAAAAATTTAAAAAACAGATTTACAAAGTAGTTTTGGAAGCATCAGGATACAATTTTCGGCACTCACTGACTACTTGAAGTACATATTGTTTTTGTTCCTCATCTTTAGTTAAAAGGTTATTAAAATCCGTTATTTATTTGACTCCTCTTTCTGTCATGTCATTTACGACTTTGAGTGATTGCACTTTTTTAAAGCCTTCTTTAAAATGCGGGTTTTCGGGCCAAAGATTTGGAGGTTCTTTGAGAAAACTTGTGTCTATTTTCAATCGGCTGAAAAAGTTCAATCTTTCTTTGTTCACAATATTTTTTAACCCTGCTGTGACAAATTGTTCATCTTCATGTGTCTGTAGCTTTGGATTTACTATTCTGTTGGTTTCCGTTTCACTGGTTTTCAAAATTATGTTGGCCGTTTGTAATTTTGTTCGCCGTCTGGTAAAGTTAGGTCAAAGAACGCCAGACCTGCCTGCTCTGAACTCAAATACCATAAATGGTTTGAGAATTTAGCAAGAGCCTTCTCTGAAATATCTTTGTCTATCTTGCGGTATTCAATGCAATTACGCAAAAGATCAAGATCTTGTTTAGGAGCCAGATAAGCTCTTGGGGCATTAAACCAAGCAAAAGTTTTTTCTTGTTGAATGTTAGTTTGATTTTGAAACTACAAAGTCAATTGGATTTTGCCCTAGTGCTTCTATTGTAGCTATAATTATGCGAGAAGCATTTCTATCAGATGCCTTACATCGATCCAATAACAAAGAAAGTTTCATTGTTAATAGCTCTTTCACCCCACGACTATACCTCATACTTTTGCTACCCGAGGGCCCAGAGATAGAGAAACATCCATTCTATCCCTATCCGCAGAATAAAACAGTTAAAAAAAGTTTAATTTTAAATCGAGTTTGCACTTCAGCTCTTTTTGTGGTAAGTACTGAAAATTTAAATTGATGACAATATTTTTCTTTTTTAGTAAAACTAAACAAATTAAGCATCTGAATTATGTGTAACAACACTACCTTTAATTAAATATATAAAAAGTGAAAATAACCCGATCTGTTTGGGAGCTAGAGCTAATTTTCTTCGAAAAACAGTGAAAAAACAGAGATTTTTGATACTTTGAGCGAGTGTCGGCACCATTTAGAGTTATCCAATCGAGCTGAAATTTTGGCTATCTAAAAATCTGCAAAGGCGGAACATTTTATGGGGTTCCCCCGAAAAAAATTCGACAAAAAATTTTTTCTATGGGAGTTGCGGTCACTCTAATGTACATTTTAATGTAACAGTAATGTTTCACAACAATGATTAATTTTTAAACATACATTTACTCACCTGGTATATAATTGTACTTGTTCACGGTAAACTTTATATTAAATGTATAAAGAAACAAGCACTATCTTTTGACGCAAATAAGCTATTTTTACAAACTTTATATTTCTAAGAGCCGATTTTTCCATCTTCTAATAAAAAGTCAGTTAACTGTTCGACGAATAAATTTATTAGGCTCATAAACAATCGGATAACAACATTGAATTTTTCAATCAAAAATAATTTATTCTACAGAATAACAAAAAAAAAATTGTCAAATTAAATAATATTCAAAACTAAACGTCTTTTTTATTTATAATTGTTTTTGTTTTCTTGTGTTCCTCTATATTCTTTGTCAAAATTATTTCAAAGCAGCTTTGACAATTGACACAGTATTTTTATTGATATTATTCCTTAGAATAATTTTTATTCGTCTCTGAAAGAAGCAGATAGTTTTATTCATAGGAATAAGCTATATCTGCCTGTTGAAAAAATGATTTTTTCTCTATCAGGAGAATAAGTACTAACTGACTGTTTAACTGACTGTTGAAAAATTGGCCCTAAATTATATTAATTTTATGTATTTATATCTTCCACGAAATATAAATGTTCTACATGCGACGACACGCGTATTGCAACTAATTTTTTTTGATGCTATGTAGGAATGGAAAACGTTTAACAAATAACGGATGTTTCGGTTCAAAATTGTTGCAACTCAACGAATTATTCGTACATTCTACGAATAATGCGTACAGGTACATTACGAATGAATTTGTCTACGAATATTAGTATTTACTTAGTAAATAGTACGAATTTATTAGTAAATACTACGAATGTAATGCAAGAAATTACGAAGTCATTCGTACGAGTAATTTACTAATGTTATTAGTAAAATGTACACAATAATTCGTACAATGTACTCATAAAAATTGTTTAATTTTCGTTTACGAATGAAATTAGTGCATTGAACTCAATAAATTCGTGTATATTACCACAGTTATTAGTACAATTTTACAAATGCATTCGTAAAAATATTACTGTACGAATACATCGTATATTTAACGAATATGCGTACAATGCACGAATATTTTTATTACTAATGCCATTCGTAGCCGTTTTACAAATACATTTTTTGAGAAGAAGTTTTTTTTATTTTTCAATTTTTTCAAAAACTAGAAAGTATTAAAACATATGGGCTTCAGTATTAGATAAGGAATCAATTGTGACACTTTATTTTATCAGCCATTTTTTGTATTGTAATCCACAATCTTGACAAAAATAGTATTTAATGTGTTTTTTAAACTTATTTTTCCCAAATTTTTTTCAAAACTAGAATAAAATGTACAGTTCTAGCTTTTGAAAAAGGTATCATTTATAACTGTAGGTGTTGCTATTGTTTTTTAATATTTTTTTTTTTATTATTTAAAGTCATTTTTTAGAAAATTGCC